>NW_007726810.1:235218-272567 GCF_000696425.1 Galeopterus variegatus
AAAAAAAAAAAAAAAAAAAAAAAAAAAAAAAATTGATATAGATACGTCATTGATATTCAGCTTCATTTCAAAAACATGGTTTTAAAGCTAGCAATTTCCCTCTCAGCACATACTTAAATGTATCCCTCAAATTTTGATGTGTAAAAATTTTATTTTTGTTCAATGCCAAATATTTTCTAATTAACATTGTGATTTTTGACCCATGGATTATTTATAAATATGTTAGTTTGATTTATAAACATATGGAAATTTTCTAATTATCTTTTTGTTACTAATTTCTAGCTTAACGGCATTGTGGTCATAGAATACACTGTATGATTTCAGCCCTTTAAAATTACTTACTCTATTGCCCAGCATATAGCCAATTTTTATAAACAGTCTAGGTGTACTGGAAAAGAATGTACATTTTGTTGGTGGTAGGTGCAGTGTTCTATATCTACATTAGTTAGATTTGCTAATGTGCCAAAATCTATAGCCTTACTGATTTTTTGTTTGCTGGTTCTATCAGAGAGATGTTAAAATTTCCCACTATGACTATAGATTAAATTCTCCATATGATTTATATATTTTGAGACAATGTTATTAGGTACATTTACGATTATGAAGTTCTCTCTTTATCTCTAATAATATGATTTTTTGCTAAAAAGCCTATTTTAATATTAATATAGCTATACCAGCTTTCTGTTGGTTTTTGTTAGTATAAGATATCTTTTCCCATTCTTTTCCTTTCAGCCTTCTGTATCCTATGTTTTAGATATGTCTCTTCATAGAATACAGTTAGGTGCTTCTTTTACTTTTCTTTAACCTGGTTTGGTAACACTTGAATACTTTATTGATATAGTGCTAATTAATGTTCCTTTTGCCCAGGATATTCTCCTTGCCCACATTCCCTCATTTCCCTACTCCTACCTAATCTTCAAATTTCAGCTAAAATGAGAGCATTCCCTGAACTCCCATCGCCAAGATCTGGTCCTTCTGTTAAAATTTTCTCACAGCAACCTATAATTTTTCCTTATAACACTTGTCTCAGTTTGTAATTACTCATACTTATCTTCATGATTTATTTCTGTCTCTTTTATTAGTCATAAAGCAGATTTTGTATCTTTTGTTCCTCAAAGTATACTGTGTCCCTGGTACATGCTTAGCACATAAAAAAGGGTTCAATGTATATTTTTGGCATAACTCAAAAAAAATTAATTTTTTTTTTGCAGCTGGCCAGTAGGGGGATCCAAACTCTTGACCTTGGTATTATAACACTGCTCCAACGAACTGAGCTAACCAGTCAGCCCTCAAAAATTCTTAACTCCAGTTCTTTTTTTGTTGTTGTTGTTTTTTGTCTTTTGTCTTTTTCCGTGTCCGGCAACGGATCGCAACCCTCAAAAACTAAAACAATTCACAAGTTTCTTCATGTACTTTCCTGTGTTCTTAGCAATTAAATTGCCCATCACTGAAGCAAAAACCAAGAGATTATTAGAGTATGCAAGCTAAAGAATACTTCCCTTAAAGAGACAGATTTATAAATAATTTTTAAGATAAAATAATTTAGCTAAAATCTCAATAACCTGTTTTTAATTAAAAATATCTTTTCATGGGTATTCTTTAAAATCCTGATGTCAATTTTAAAATTAAAAATAAAATTAGCTACAACACTGCTTAAGATATCATGTTTATTAAACTAGTATATTAAAAGCCCTCTTAGGAGAACAAGGAAAATCAATCTATTGAAATCTAACCATAGCAAAATGTTTGATAGAATTCTAAATTAAACCTTTATTTCGGGGCCGGCCCCGTGGCTCACTCGGGAGAGCGCAGCGCTGGTAGGGCCGAGGCCACGGGTTCAGATCCTATATAGGGATGGCTGGTGCACTCACTGGCTGAGCGTGGTGCGGACCACACCGTGCTGAGGGTTGCGATCCCCTTACCGGTCAAAAAAAAAACCAAACTTTATTTTGGTGACTATTGCTAATATTAATACTATGTTCTCTCAGTTAAGAATTCTTTCTGTTTATCCAAAATGAGGCATAAATTTATACACATATAAATGTATAAAGCAATATATAGTGTTAAAAATAACCAAACAGCAGACATCATAGTGATTTTACAGCTTTAAAAATCAGAAAAATAAGCCATCTAAATTCTCCTCCTCCTTTTTTTTTTTTTTTGCTGACCAGTACAGGGATTGAACCCGGGACCTTGGTGTCATCAGCACCATGCTCTAATCAACTGAGCTAACCAGCCAGCCAAAATTCTCACTTTCAGAACTCAAAAAATGGCCTATAAAATTTATTTAAGGGGCCGGCCCGGTGGCGCACTGCTACAGTGCGCTGCTTGGGAGTGTGGTGGCGCTCCCGCCGAGGGTTCGGATCCCACATACAGACCGGTTCCCGCTCACTGGCTGAGCAAGGGGCGGGCGCAGCACCGAGGGTTGCCATCCCGTTGCCGGTCCCGGTCCGGTACGGGCGTGACACTGAGGTTTGCGGTCTGTTGCCGGACATGAAAAAGGACAAAAAGGAAAAAAAAAAAATTTATTTAAAATATTTACAGAACTCCTTGTAGTTAACAATTCAGAAGAAAATAAAATAATTGCTTATTAAAAAATACTATAAAATAATTATAGTTAATTGTTTATGTCATCAATGACAAGTGATTAATTCTTTATACTCATGTCAATGAAATAATCTATGATCATTTAAGCATGTTTTTAAATTTTAAAAATGACATTAAATAAGGCAAATTTTACGTTAAATTATAGAAATATAATTTTCAATTTTCTTTCTTTCTTTTTTTTTTTTGTCTTTTTTCGTGTCCGGCAACAGATCGCAACCCTCAGTGTCGCGCCCGTACCGGACCGGGACCCGCAACGGGATCACAACCCTCGGTGTTGCTCCCGCACCTCGCTCAGCCAGTGAGCGGGAACCGGTCTGTATGTGGGATCCGAACCCTCGGCAGGAGCACCACCGCACTCCCAAGCGGCGCACTGTAGCAGTGCGCCACCAGGCCGGCCCATAATTTTCAATTTTCTTAACACAATATTTGAATATTTAGTTATACAAACTAAAGGAAAAGATTATTCTAATCCTTTCATTATATTATGTGACCTAAGGGAAAAAATTAGAATAAAATAACTATTCTAATAAAAACAAATTTCAATACTTTAAATACTTTAAGAATTTTTGAGGGAGCAAATACTTTTTAAGAAATGTCTTACCTCTCTAAGAATAGAAACCATTTAATTATACATAACAGACCAATTAAATAATTTGAGCACAGGAATGTTTAAATGAAGATATGTTCTTCATAGGAATAATTTTCCTAATAAAATTCTATGCAAATGATAAAAATGCTTTATAATTCTGACAAACACAACTGATTAAAGTAATATGAAGATTCTGAAATAAGAATGTATGAAATAAAAACTCTGCATTAACAAGTATATTAAATCTAATTTAAAAAAAAACTTATTTCAATTATGTAAAACCAGAGGCCTTTAAACAGTGATATAATATAAAAAATACATAAAAAGGATATTCTTTAAAAGTGTATCAAAACCAGAATTTTATAACATACCTTTCCTCCAAATCTGTCATGTACAGATTCTAAACTGTTTTATTATTGTAAACAAAAAACTGAAGGAAAAAATAACTGACCAGTGAAATAATAGGAGCTTGCATAAAACAACCTCAGAAATATATAAAAAAAAACAAATTTCCCTTTTGTTATGAGTGGTAAATTTTAAAACTACTCACTATTCATTAATCTCTAAAATTGTATACACAGGGAGATGACAAAGCCAATTTAGGCACTCACAGGTCTAAAGAACTATATTAATCATGCTGAACACCTCCAGTTGTTTGACTGCTTTGAGGTGTTCTGGCCCTTGCTTTAAAAACTTGCCCTAAGAACACTGCTATCTTTACCAGAAATAAATAAATACATAGGTAACTATATCTGTCATCAAGTCACAATGTAAAATATTAAATTTTCATGGGTCGAGGTTGAAAAGAACACATTGCTATATGAACCACAGTAAAAAAGAAATAAGCTATACATTCAGCAGTTCATAACAACTGACATTGACAGATTCAAGAAAACTGGATAATGAAATAATAAATAGTATTGGACACCTACAGGGTGGAAATGAGATTCAGCAAAGTCGAGTTACTAATAAGATCTACTAGATAGTAGTAGTTTATTATGTGATTCTATGTTACTCTCAAGGAAAGTATGTATTTCTTTTAAAATAATACAACCACTACTGAAACTTACTTGACAAGTAATTATACAAGCATAATATTATTTGTGGTTTAAGAGATGTTAAATTTGAAATTTGAGGTTTTTAAACCACAAATGCAGAATTAAGCCACTTGAAAAACAAGATCAAGTGTTCTTTATAATATCAAAAATACGTGTATCTCTAAAAACAGTATATATCAAATACGTTTTACTTTATTTATTTATTTTTTTTCCTTTTTGTCTTTTTCCGTGTCCGGCAACGGATCGCAACCCTCAGTGTTGCCCCCATACCGGACTGGGACCGGCAACTGGATCGCAACCCTCGGTGCTGCTCCCGCGCCTCGCTCAGCCAGTGAGTGGGAACCGGTCTGCACGTGGGATCCGAACCCTCGGCGGGAGCGCCACCACACTCCCAAGCGGTGCACTATAGCAGTGCGCCACCGGGCTGGCCCCATACGTTTTACTTTATATGAAAATAGCACTACTGACACACTGCCATCCATCCATTCATCTAACTATCCATTTACTGAACACAGAACAAGTACTGTGTGCTAAGTGCTTAAGATAAAGGGGTGTGAAAACAATCTCCCATACATATGACAGAAGGCCAGCATGGGTGTAGTGTAGTAAGCAGGGGGTCAAATCAAGTAGGACCTTAAAGGTCATGTTGAAGATTATCAATGTTATCCTAATGGAAGCCTCTGAAGGATTTTAAGCAAAAATCAAAAATGATTATTTATTTTAATTGCTCTATGGAGATTTGGGCAGTGGGGGATGGCAGAATAAATGTAGGTAGACCAGTTAGGAAACAAATGAGGTAGTCTAGGTAACAGATGGTAATCACTTGAACTAAGCGATGGTGATACAGAAGTATGACAATTTAAGATACACCCTGAAGGTAGAATGAAAACAGGGCTGATGATTGATTATATGCAGGCATGAGGCCCAAATTCTTGGCATAAAAAACTTTCTATGGTCAGCCATAAACTGAAAGTTATTTCTGAAGCAGATCCATTAAATCAATATTTTATTCCCTATCCACAAAGTCTATGGGATTAGGAAAAGATTTATGACCAGCTCTAGTAATATGTACAACCAAGTAAATGGAATCATGGAGAAAGTAATTTAATAGTATTTGGAGTAGGGGACAGTGGGAGAATAATGAGTTTTAAGGCCAAAATTAATTGAGAAGGCAAGAGAACATTTTAGTGGCTTTATTTTTTTCCCCCTTATTTTGATTTTTTCCTTATATTTCATTATTCTCCTATATGACTGTGCTTACTTTATCTATTTCAACACCAAAGGAGAAATCTTAAATCCACCTAACTGCTTGTTCCCCTACATTGTTCCCATTCTCTGTACCTTGTAACTTGAGTCCACTTGATTTCTAGACTAGAGAGCAAGGGTGAACATAATATTCCTAGCCTTTCAACCTTCCAATGCCACCCCAACCCATATGAAATGTCCAGTCATCTTCCTTCTATAGGCGACAGCATGGCAGAAAATTAGTATCTGCACTACTAACAATTCATTAATTTCTCCAATGTTTAACTGTAGCTTTCTCACAAGGAAATAAAATGGATGGTGACCATGACAATGTCAACAGCTATACTATTTTGTGGAACTACACATCCATAATGGGACAAATTTCCTTTCTGCCTCTTCTGTTGAAATTTACTTTTCAAAGTAGAGAGTTTAAAGGATTTCCTTGAACATCTTAAGGCTAACAGTGCAGTGACACAATATAGGGAAAATTTTAACTTTTACACATCTATCAAAAACTGAATAATGTGTTAACATTTTTGAAGGGAAAAAATCTTTCAGATCCTTGATAGTAACCTAAATTATTTTTATTATAACATTAACAATATGCAAATATAAAGCCAGATGTAAAAATCCTTATACCTAAAACTCTTATAAAACAAAATTCAAAATAGCAGCATTAAATTAATATGAGGGAATTCTTGTGCTTTAATTCAATCATTGAGTTAAAGCTACATGAATCACATAGTGACTACTTCAAAAATCTGCTTTATTCTGTTCATGCCTACCCTGCTGTGTGTGGTAACAGCCATTTCTCTGTTTTAACTACTGTGAGATTTTATTCATACTTTACCTGGTTGACACTATTTAGGCTTTATTTTGTGCAAATACAACATTTATTCAGCTCATGTACCTCTGTACTGTCATCATTATACTAAAACAATTCACATTGTACTATTTGGCAATTTGGCACCAAAGCTATGCTAAACATAATCATAAAGAGATATACAAATATAAACAGAGATACTGAAATTAATAGGCTTTCATTAAACCCTTTTAAAATCAAAATTAAAACCAAAAAAATGAAAATTCTCTTAGAAAACTCATAAACATCCAAAAATACATCCAGGCTGAGAACCACTGTAGGCCAAACTAAAGACATGACTCAAAGAGATGGAATGAGTTGCTCAAGTGGCAGGGCTAGGGACAGAATCTATTTTTTGTGTGTTCTTTTGATCACACTCTATTGCTTCTTTCATATTAAGCTGAATTTATAAAATGTGCACTTTACAAAAATATTCTAATAGCTCATTATTCAGGAACTGAGCAAAATTTCACTGAAGAAACAAAATTATTCTTCTCACTAACCAAAACAGACCAACCAACACATATTTTTTAAAAATTACAAAGTACATCAGTATGTACTATATATGAGAACAAGCCCACCCACAGACTCCTTCTGCACATGATTTATGCCAAGATATGGAAAAATTTACAGGCACACACATCCCAGCCCCCTGTCTTCCTCTCATCTTCGGGCCAGGTCTCCTCCTATCTCTAGATACATTATTTCAAAATATTGGCTGATTATTGCTTTCTCTATAAATAAACCTGAAAATCACCAAACCCTAAACTAAAGTCATTATTTGTTTCCAACAAAAACTTGGCTTGCTCTTTATTTCTTATGTTAGTTAACAATTCTACCGAACAGTAGTCAAGTTAAAAGTAATGGAATCTTCTTTGACTCCTTCCAATCTCACCATATCCAATCTGTATAAAATATCCATTAGATAAATTCTTAAAACTGTTGGCATCAAACTGTTGCTATATACCTTAAAAAATGTGAAAATATTAAAAATAACCTTCCAAAAATTAACTGAAAACTTATATTTCCACATTCTCACAAACACCAGCGAAAAACACTTTTTTTTTTCCTTTTTTTTGTCTTTTTTCGTGTCTGGCAACGGATCGCAACCCTCAGTGTCGTGCCCGGACTGGGACCAGCAACGGGATCGCAACCCTCGGCGCTGCACCCGCACATCGCTCAGCCAGTGAGCGGGAACCGGTCTGTATGTGGGATCCGAACCCTCGGCGGGAGCGCCGCCGCACCCCCAAGCGGCGCACTGTAGCAGTGCGCCCCCGGGCCGGCCCGAAAAACACTTTTTAATGCCCACGTTATAGTCTGTAAGGTATGCAATAATTTATTTTGTGTGTGTCTGTGAATTTGTTTTTATTGGGGCATGGGACATGGGTTGAGAAATGTCACCTTGGGGAATGCCCTCTCCATAGGGAATGTCATTCTAATCTTCCTGTGATGGTTTTTGGAGCTTTTTCTTTTTCTTAGAGCTGCTCTTGCTTCCAGCAGCTTCTTCAGGTCCGTGGCCGACTGGTTCCTCCTTGGAAGAGAATTTCCTTTTTCTTGGGAACATTCCTGTTACCCGCCTCTTCAGGATCATTGTTTCCTCCTTGGGTGAAGTTTTCTTCCTCTTGGAAACACTTCTGCTGCCAGTTGTATCTTCAACATCACAACTAACCAGCTTTTCCTTGGAAAAAGATTTGTTTTTCTTTTTTTTTTTTCCTTTTTGTCTTTTTTCGTGACCGGCAATGGATCGCAACCCTCAGTGTCGCGCCCGTACCGGACCGGGACCGGCAACGGGATCGCAACCCTCAGTGTCACGCCCACACCTGCTCAGCCAGTGAGCGGCAGGTCTGTATGTGGGATCCGAACCCTCGGCGGGAGCGCCGCCGCACTCCCAAGCGGCGCACTGTAGCAGTGCGCCACCAGGCCGGCCCCAAGATTTGTTTTTCTTGAGTTTGGAGAAAGAAATAGGTAGGTCTTCCATTCCATTCTCCTGAGAAGCCTCCTGGGCCTTTTGCTTTTTCTTCTCTTTGGGTTTTTCATGTCTCCCTGGTTGAGGACTTCTGAGAGGTAGCCGAGGACAGAACACACTTGCCCAGGGTATGGCTGTGTGTTACAACCAGCTCTCTGGGCTCTTGAGCAAGTCCTTTCAGCACCTATCTCCTTCCTCATACTCCTCCAAGTACTGCTGCTGTCTGCCATAATTTATTCATTTTTTTATTTTTTGTTGTTTTGTTTTGGTGGCTGGCTGGTATGGGGATCCATACCCTTGACCTTAGTGTTGTAACACCAGCTCTAACCAGCTTAGTTAACCAGCCAGCCTGCCACAATTTATTTAACATTCCCCTAATGCTGGACATATCAATCACTTCCAAATTCTTACTACAATAAATAATACTGGGATAAACATTCATTATATACATCTTTGTCCAAGTTTCTGGCTATTTTCTTAGAATATGAAAAACTCGAGGCCTTGAAATACTTATTTCCCAAATACTTCTCATAAAATTATATAATTTCCACACATGAGAATATTTTATTACTTTCTCAGCTCCATTACTTACTGTCTATGAGGCCCTGAACAAGTTAACTTCTCTGTGCCTCAATTTCCTCATCTTTAATATGAAGATAATAACAACACCTACCTCGAAGGTTAGAGTGAAATTTAAAATGGTTAATATTAATGCAGTTTTTAAAATAGTCATTTGCACACAGTAAGCACACGATAAATACTACTACAGTTGGTCCTCCAATATCCATGGGTTTCGCGTCTGTGAATTCAACCAACTGTGAATTGAAGATACTCAGGGAAAAAAATTCCACAAAGTTCCAAAAAGCAAAACTTGAATTTGCTGTGCACTTGGTACTATGTTTAATCCAAGCAAATGAAGTGATATGTAAGTGTATTAGTCCATTTCTGTTGCTTGTAACAGAATATCTGAAAGTAGGTAATTCATAAGAAAATGAAATTTATTTCTTAGAGTTCAGAAGCTGGAAAGTCCACAGTCCAAGGGGCAAATCTGGTGAGGGCCTTCTTCTTAATGGCAACTCTCTGCAGGGTCCTGTGGTGACCCAGGTGTCACATGGTGAGAATAGGCTAAGCAAGAAAGAGCTAAACTTCTCACTCACTCTCCTTATAAAGCCATCAGAACCACACCCATTATTCCATGAATCAATCAATCCATTCACAAGGGCAAAGTCCCCACAGTCTAATCACCCCTTAAAGGTCTCACCTTTCAATTACCGTAATTGGACTTCCCACCCTCTTAACACTGTTACAGTGGGGATCAAGTTTCCAATAAATGAACTTTTGGGGTACACATTTAACCTATAGCAGTAAGCACTGTATTAGGTATAAGTAAACTAGAGATGATTTAAAGTATATGGAAAGATGTGCATAGGTTATATGCAAATACTACACCATTTTATATAAAGAACTAGAGCATCCACACATTTTGGTATCTGCAGGGGTCCTGGAACCAATCCCCCATGGATACCAAGGGATGACTGTACTGTTATAATTTCTCACTAACATTGAATGTCAGGAGATAGAATTGGTAGTACTCTGACTCATTTTAAAGTGGGAACAATGTCTGGAAAGCAGCATTATGAAACCATCTTTTCCAAACTGAATAGATGTGGAATATATGGATATAGATAGCCCTCCCACAGAAAAGGGTATAAATGAAACAAATTTTAGGCCGGTTTTTAGTTAAGGCAAGGAGATGGGAGGTTTAAGAATGGAGAAGAGGCTGAAAATAACTATATGTACAGAAGTTGGGAAGTCACAGAAGCAGAAGCTCTCTGAAGCATAGTGCATGGATTTAGCAAGGTTGGGGAAATGGGTCAAATGAGGAGCTGTTCAAAGCAGCACAAATTTGTGAGTTCAGAACATAGGAAAAAACAAAGAAGGCTTGTACTTGCCATTTGACTCAGATAAACAGTGGTATGAGACATAATAGAATTATTTCTAGGTCTTTTGAAAGTATATGGGTACTTTCTTGGGTTTCTGCTACGGCCTGAAAGTGCATGCTATGGCACACAGAAGTAAGTATCCTTTTAGGCTTTATCACATGTAAACAATATAGCCAATTATTGGCATTGCAGGGACAGTAATCTGAATTTGGGTTCCAATTCAGTGTTTCCTTCATTATATCATATTGACACTTTCTCTTAAATCTTATTCCTGGATTTGCTAACTAACTGCTTGGAATATGTAATCATTTAAATATGGTTTTATTATTCCTTAGTTTTACTCACTGTTTGCTATTTTCCCGACCACTCATAGTACTATGAAATCTTCACATAATTTGAAACCTCGGCATTTTGTTACACAGAACCCAAACCTGAGCATGTCAATGTGTAGTTTCTCTTCCTGGACATTTTAAAAATATAAAATAAAAGCAGTGCCAACATTAATCTTCAATAATAATTTTTGATTCAAAAAAGCCTATCTTTTTTAAGAATCTTAACCTGGAAGAGAAATTAAAAACCAACTAATACATCTCTCACTTTTGTAGACAAGCAAATTTACCGGAAAATCTAAGAAGTTTTTCTAAGTTCACACAATTAACAGCAGAGCTGAAATCTGATTTTAGGTTTCCAGATTTTGCATCTACTGCTCGCTCTACTGTTAATCTGTTACTGTTTTTAAATCCATTTTGTATTCTTGAAAAATTGGCCTCACAAATTTGAATTTTGAACATTTCCAGTACTGAACATTTTGAAGCTCCAAATAATGTTCCCTAATTCCCAGATGAGTACCACTTTCAATAAATACTTGCAGATTTATTACAAATATTATAATTAAAACATAGATGATGAAGGAGACATAAAAGAAGTAATATAGCTTCACCACCCAAAAGCTTATAAAATAATCAGGAAACAAAGATATATACCAAAAATTTTAAACTGACCAAAAAAAAAATGACTAGAGACAGTAAATCACTAGGTCATAGGATATATGTATACATACATATGTACAGCTTTAGTAAATACTGCCAAATAGTTTTCCGAGGGCTTGAACCAATTTATAACCCCACTAGAAACTTATGTGAGTTCATTGTTTGACATCCTTGCTAACACTAAGTACTGTACACTAAAAATTTGATAATATAAGCAAGATCAACCATATTTTATTCTAAAGATTCATCTAGTCTATCAAAAATGTTAATTTCTAAACTCTTTGGCCATTAAATAATAACTATAATAAAATCTTAAATGTATTATTCTTGATTTAATCCTTTCTAGAATATAAAAACAATGAGTAGATAAAACCTCTTCCATGCTATAAAAATAGTATTCCCTATATTCTGTAATGTAAGAATTCTATAAACTCAAGAATTCCAAGATTGGTCTAAACAATAACAGAATCAACAAAATGCACACCTATACTAATTCATTTATTGTACAAGTTTAAATAATAAAAAGGGATTTTAAAATATAAGATTTAAACCTGCAGACATATATTAAATCACAATATTCATTAATCACAATTTTGAGTTAAGAATATGATCCAGCAATCCCACTGCTGGGTATATACCCAAAGGAATGGAAATCATTATGTTGAAGGGAAAACCACCGTCTCATGTTTATCACAGCTCTATTTACAATAGCCAAGAGTTGTAACCAACCTAAATGTCCACTGACAGACAACTGGATAAGGAAAATGTGGTATATATACACAATGGAATAAAAAGGGAAGAAATTCTGACATTCACAGCAACATGGATGAACTTAGAGAAAATTATGTTAAGTGAAATAAGCAAGGCACAGAAAGAGAAATATACCATGTCTACACTCATAAGTGGCAGCTAAAAAAAATAAATAAATAAAAAAGAAAGAAAGAAAGATACAACAATCACAATAATTTGTTGAACTTCCAAAAGGAGAGAACAGAACTGAGGCCACCAGAGGTGTGAAGGTGGGGGAGGGTTAGTGAGAAATTGGTAAAGGGCCACAATAAATGATTACATTATATAATGTTGAATATACTAATTATATTAGTGGTTTGAGCATCACATATTGCACACAGGTATTGATATTCAATACTGTATACCACAAATATGTACAATCAATTATGTTTCAATTTTTAAAAACTTAAAAAAGAACTTAAGAAACTTACAAAATCACCTATTTTCTATTATGTTTGATTTTTAGCTATGTCTTCATCTTTCTACTGTTTTTTCTCATTACAGATACAAGAAAATACAAATACAGAAAAGGTGCTAGGCATATTATTATCTTAGTTCTATTCCCCAATTTGGAGATGGAAATGCTATGCTGAATAAAATCAGTGAGAATTATCAATGTACATCTTATTTGAGTCTCACAACCATCCCTTTGCATGCATATGTCTTTTTGTCCTGTTTTTAGAAAAAAGTATGTAATTGATACAAAATATATGGCATGTGGTAGGCAGAATTCTTTTTTTTCAGTTTTTTGTCAGCTGGCAAGTACAAGGATCTGAACCTTTGACCTTGGTGTTATACAACCATGCTCTAACCAACTGAGCTAACTGGCCAGTCCCCCCATCTCCCCGCCAACCTTTTTTTTTTTGTTAGGCAGAATTCTAAGATGGCCCCATGATCTCTAGCTCTTGGTGCTACTCCTATGATTATGTTATATTACAGGTAAGAGAGATTTTGAAGATGTAATTAGGGTTGCTAATCAGTTGACCTTAAAGTAGGGAGATTATCTGGATGGCTTAACCTAATCACATGAGCCCTTTAAAAGCAGAGTTTTCTCCAGCTGATAGCAGAACAGGAAGTCAAAGATTTGAAGCATGTGAGAGATTCAGAATACCACTGCTGGCTTGAAGATGGAGGGGCCACTGAAAAGGGACCTGAGAGTGGCTCTAGGAGCTAAAAAACAACCTTCTGCTAATACCCAGGAAGAAAACAGGAATGTCAGTCCTACAATGGCAAAGAACTGGATTCTGCCAACAACTTCAGTGAGCTGGTAGGCTGATTTTCCCCCAGAGCCTACAGAAAGGAATGCAGCCCAGTAAATGCCATGAGTTTGGACTTGTTACCCTAAGCAGAGAACCCACCCAAGTCCACTCCGACTTCTGACCTACAGAACTGTGAAATAATTAACAGGGGCATTTTAACCTGCTAAATTTGTAGTAATTAGTTAAGCAACAATAGAAAACTAACACTGCACATACTTGCGTACAATTTGATCTGTTTTAATAGAGTTTAATACTGTGAAATCATCATAATCACCTTCTAAATTTTCTCTGTGCCTCTGGTAATCCCTTCTCCACTCATGTTCCCAAGTACCACTGACCTGCTTTCTGTCACTATAGATTAGAGATTACTTTGCTTGCTATAGAATTCTATATAAATGGACTCATAAGGTAATCACTTGTCTGTCTTTTCATTCAGCCTAATGATTTTAAGATTCATTCATGTTGTTGCATGAATCAATAGTCCATTCATTTTTATTGTTGAGTAGTAGTATCTCATTGTATGAATGTACTATAATTTGCTTATGGATGATTGGGGCACGTTCAGTTTTTCACTATTACAAATATAAGGGGTCTTCAAAAAGTTCAGGGGAAATGAGTATTATGAAGAATCTATGCATGGATTGCAAAATTTTTGCAGCAAAATAAATTTGTACTAACTTGTTTTAACATGTCTGTACAAGATCTAGTTTGAGGCACTAAGAAGGATAAGACATTAGTCTAAAAAGAGACCCTCCATATTAGCCACCAAAAGCAAAAACAGAAAAAAAATGATAAAACAGCCCCTATTAGGGCAACATGAATTCTGTTATAATTGAAGCAAGAACAAACATCAAATTTATGGCAAAACGGGTGGAAGAATAGTGAAATCAGTGATGCTTTATAAAAAGTTTATGCGAACAATGCCTCCAAAATATCACCAGTTTACAAATGGATAACTCATTTAAGAAAGGACAAGACAATGTTGAAGATGAAGCCCATAGCTCTAGCTGCTCCATATCCTCACTAAAACTTGTATAGTTAATCTTCAAAATTTTCACCAATTTAATGTGTATAGTGGTATCTCATAATTTTAATTTGCATTTTTTCTATCCTTGTTAAAGCTACCATGAGGAAAATTCGAATTTTTTTTGTGTGTGTGGTAACTTGAAATTTATGCCATAAGGCTGGACTTACAAAAACTCCATCACATTTAACAAAATATTTTTAAAACATTTGATAATATGGATTCTGTTTAAATTTAAATATAAAAATAATATATATAAGTTTGTCTTAAGGGGTGGGGGGGGGAGAGTTGAGGGTACCTTTGGAGTGAAAAATAAGAAGGATTATTTTGAGTTCCAAAAGTAAATTTTGGGAGAAGCTATGAACCCTTCCTTTCTGTATCTGGAAAAATGTTAGAAGTGAGATTCTACAAACTATTTGAATGTTGGCAAAGAAAATACACTGAAAGGCAGAGACTTAAGCCTCTTTTTTTTTTTTTCCTTTTTGTCTTTTTTTTTCGTGACCAGCAACGGATCGCAACCCTCAGTGTCACGCCCGTACCGGACCGGGACCGGCAACGGGATCGCAACCCTTGGTTTTGCGCCCGCACCTCGCTCAGCCAGTGAGCAGCTGGTCTGTATGTGGGATCCGAACCCTTGGCGGGAGTGCCGCCGCACTCCCAAGCGGCGCACTGTAGCAGTGCGCCACCGGGCCGGCCCTTAATCAACATAAATTGATTTAATCTACAGCTCTTCTTAAATATTAGGATTCATTAATTAAATGACCCTTAAGCATTCTTTGTGGACTTGATATATCAACATACCAGTGAACACCTACACATGCTTTTTATCCGCTACAAGGCCAAACTGGAACAGAAGAGAAACGAGTATGTAAAGAAAGGTAGATTTAGGGCCAAGCCCGTGGCGCACTCGGGAGAGTGCAGCGCTGGGAGCGCAGCAGCGCTCCCCTTGTGGACTTGATATATCAACATACCAGTGAACACCTACACATGCTTTTCATCCGCTACAAGGCCAAACTGGAACAGAAGAGAAACGAGTATGTAAAGAAAGGTAGATTTAGGGCCGAGCCCGTGGCGCACTCGGGAGAGTGCAGCGCTGGGAGCGCAGCAGCGCTCCCGGCCTGCGGGTTCGGATCCTATATGGGGATGACCGGTGCGCCCACAGCGCTCATTGGCTGAGCGCGGTGCGGCCAGTCTCAAAAAAAAAAAAAAAAGGACCAAAAAAAAAAAAAAAAAAGGTAGATTTAGTTAAACTATTTTGCCATTATTGTTTCCTGACTTGAAAAAAGGGTTGAGTGAGTTCTCTCAAATCAAATCTAGGATCAACAGATTAAAGTGATGAGGAGACAGATTTAATTTGGATATAAGCAAACTTTCTATATTAGACATGTACAATAAGAAAATAGGTTACCTCTGGAAAGGATGCTTTTACTAGATGAGAGATTGGACTACATTATTTCTCAGGTGCCTTCTTGCTTACAATATTAACATTCTTCTTTTTTAATAATATAAAAAGAAGAACGTTAGAGCATGAGTAGAGAAATACTCACATGAGCTTCACTGACCCCCAAGATAAAATAAGTGAATGACTAATTCACTCAGGTGGGTTATCTGAGTCAATGCTCTATCCCATTAGCAGAACAAATTTTTAAAAATAGTATAATTCATACTGAAGTTAATAATGAGAATTAGAACTAGTTACTATTCTATTGAGAAAGGGATGTCTACTTTCCTCCACATCTAGCTCAATCAATTCATCCTTCCTTCATCCAATTCATCCTTTGTCCTGAATATCCTTCCTGCACCACGAAAATCATCCCAATATATGGAGTTCATGGCAAGTTATCCCTTTCTCTGACTTCATAGTTCTATTCTCTATGCCTGTTATTATTAACCAAATCACCACATACAGCTTTGTGATTTTTCTTTGGTTGTTCCTTACATTATGTTAATTTTTCATGCTTATGTATTATCTATCTAGTTATACTATAAGCTCCTTGAAGACAGGGATCATATCTTACATTTCTTTGTATGTCCCATAGCAACTTATAGCATTTTACATTTTGACTGTTCAGAATTGGTTGAATAAGAACAGGAAATTACAGATGAAAACTGGAAAAGGCAAATTTGGTAGAAGAAGGAATAAAGAGAAAAGAGTATATAAGTAAAAATAATGTACAGTTTAGTAGCTGGAGTCAACCCTGCATTTAAAAAAAAAGAGAGAGAGAGAGAATACTGCTGAGTTGAAGAGAGCAGGATTCTAGACCAAGCTCCATGCAATCTTGTCACATTATTTGGCAAAGATGCATACTAAAGTTGAAAACCAATGATATAGGGGTTAACCATGGGACATTGCCAGACTCTGAGAAAAGAAATGCTGTCACTGAAGTGGAGTGACATTACAAGATTCTTTCCACATCTTTAATTCCATCTTTTGGCACCTGATAGGTGTATTCAAATAACTCCAACTGACACCAGACGGTACCTGTTAGAGCCTAATGCTGGACCATGGCCAGCAAACTGAAGTAGTAGCATTACTCATAAGACCACAGTTACTTTGGGAAGCATCTGTTTCTTTAGCATGTCTCTAAAAGAACCATGGCTTTAGCACATTTTCAACTCCTATTTAGTATTAAAATGATAACCTTTTTAAAGTAAATCAAGAACAGAAAGAGAATACCACATGTTCTCACTCATTATGTGGAAGCTAATAAGAAAGTTGATCACATGGAAGTAGAGAGTAGAATGGTGATTACCAGAAGCTGGAAAGGAGAGGGAGGAGGGGGGATAGTGAGAAGTTGGTTAACAAATACAAAAGTACAGCTAGATAAGAGAAATAACATCTAGTGTTCTATAGTACGGTAAGGTGACTATAATTAACAACAATTTATCACATACTTTCAATTAGCTAGAACAGAGGATTTTGAATGTTACCAACACGAAGAAATGAGAAACACTTAAGGTAATGAATAAAAAAATGAGTGGTTGCCAGGATTTTAGGGAATGAGACAGGGAGGGAGAAAGGAAGGAAGAGAGGAATAGGTGAAGCATAAAGGATTTTCAGAGCAGCCAAATTATTCCATATGAAACTGTAATAGTTTATACATGGCATTATGCATTAGGCAAAATCCACAGAATTTTACAAGACAAAGAAACAACCCTAATATAAAATTAAGTTAACAAGAATACATCAATATTGACTCATAATTGTAACAAATGTACTGGGCTAATGTAACATGTCAATATTAGAAGAAACTGTATATGTGGGTGGGGGAAGGTATGGGAACTATCTGCATTTCCTGCTCAATTTCTCTGTAAAGCTAAAACTGCTGTAAAAATAAAGAAAAAAACAAAAAACATAACCTTTTGAATTCAAAAATATCATCTGGACAGAATACTACGTCTACTTTAAAATTGTAATATACATACATTTCCATTATACACAGGAAAACATTTTTAGAAATTAAAAGTTAGTTATACTTGTTATATCTCAGTATTTACAAAATAGCAGTATAGCAAGAAGAATAGTTGATTCAAAAATCGAGCGTCTAACAAAAACTATGATCCTGGGAAGAATAATAGGTTAGCTAATTGCAGAACAAACTAAAATAATGGAAAAACTGGATATGGGACCCTTTCAGAGGAACCTACATTTTACCACTCACGTACTGATGAGGACCTGGACTTAGATTGCTGGCAGTCGGAAAGAAGAGAAGAAAAATTATTACTTATAGAACAGGAAGTTTTTGAGCCCAGGAAACTAGTGGTACCTTTAACAGACATGGAAAAATTGAGAAGTTGGTTTCAAACCTGTGGTAAAAACCATCAACATTTTCTAATTCTGTCCACACACATGTAATTTTTAAAACTAGAACATGTTTTCAGAACCATTCCATTCTTATTAATACATACCTTTTGAAGTAGAAATTAGAAGTGGTTTTAAATTGACACTTGCTATCAGGAGTTGCTATTGAGATACTTTGCTTCTTAATTTATCTTAAAGATTTTAAAGATTTCTCAGCCATAGTGTCTATTGCAACTTTATTCCAACAGCTATCACCATTATCTGTTTTAACGTGCTTATTTCTCCAATATTGATTAAAAATTAGAAAAAAAATAACACCCAACATTCATTATTCTTTTTTACTCACACTCAAGAAAGTTACTTTTTCTGTAAATAATTAGAATGAAAAGAGGCATAATGAGTAACTTAAGCTTAATTTACTTTCAATTATCATAGAAAACTGGAGGATCAATATAGTAAAATCCTCTTTAATCATATTCTACCAATTATGAATTTGAAATCATCTAGAGAAGATAAATGCCATTCTTGCTTAACCAAGTTTGAAATATTTTTTCCTTTGAAAAACTTTTAGCTATCACTACTAAGGAGATATCTGACTGAAAAACCACTAGCTTTCTGTCAAGGCTCAAGAAATCAAGGGATCCTTTCAATGTGTTTTCTTCTACCTTCTAAGTTGAGAAGTAGGGGTATTCTAAATTCAACCAATCAACAAACATATAAGTGCCTTTTATTTATGTTATTTATAAAGTTATTTACTTATGATACATTGTTTAATACTACTAAATAGCATATTGTATCTTCTATCAACTAACCCCATTTTAAATTATCACCATCTTATAGAAGAAAACATATGTCCCTAGGTGGAAGGTACTAGTTAGTCTAATGTTTCAGTTAACTAGCAACCAATCCAATCCAAAAACCCCACCAACTGTTGAATGAAAACAAAATACACAATAGGGGAGACTTTGCTATCACCAAGTGAGCCTAATAAATCTAAAGTTTATTATTAAAGCAATTCCAAAAGAGCACAAGTGAGAGTGGTGAAATTCAGAATTCTATCAGTTTCACTAACATATCTGAAGTGTTTATTGGGCACTTCAGTGAATATATTTAAGAAAATACTTTTGGGCCGGCCCGGGTGGCGCACTGGATAAATGTTTTTTTTGGTTTTTTTTTTTTCTTTTGTCTTTTTCCGTGTCCGGCAACGGATCGCAACCCTCAGTGTTGCCCCCGCACCGGACCGGGGACCGGCAACGGGATTGCAAGCCTCGGTGTTGCTCCCGCGCCTCGCTCAGCCAGTGAGCGGGAGCCGGTCTGTATGTGGGATCCGAACCCTCGGACGGGAGCGCCGCCGCGCTTCCCAAGCGGCGCACTATCCAGTGCGCCACCAGGCCGGCCCTTAATGTGTTTTTAAAGAGTAAAAGTAATATGAACACATCAAGTATTACTATTTATGAAAAATTTTCTGGTTTTGGGGACAGGTCCTAGAACATAGGGTCCTAGAATGCTTCTACTCTCCTATTTTTTTGGGAGACTCTCTGTAACCTAATTACAATTTAATTTTTTCATTCAGTATTCTCAAAACAAGCAAGATATAAACTAAGATTTGTCATTCAGACAGCATATTTCTTGCTTCAAAAGTCATAAAACAAAAGATAGAGGCAGAGGGAATACTTCCTAACCCATTCTATAAGGCCAGCACTACCCTAATACCAGAAACAGACAAAGACATAACAAGAAAACTAAAGACCAATATCTCTCATGAACACAGATGTAAAAATCCTCAACAAAATATTAGTAAATCAATTCCAACGATATATAAAAAGAACTATACCCCAGGATCAAGTGCAATTCATTCAAGGCAGGTTCTACATCCAAAACACAATGGAATCCATCATGTCAACAGCCTCAAGAAGAAAAACCACATGATCATATCAAGAGATGCAGAAAAAGCATTTGACAAAAACCAACATGCATTCATTACAAAAACTCTCAGCAAACAAGAAATAGAAGGTAACTTCCTTAACTTGATAAAAACATCTACAAAAAATTTACAGCTAATATCATACTTACTGGTGAGAAACTAGAATGTTTACTGTTAACATCAGGAACAAGGCAAGCATGCCCCTTATCACCAATCACATGAAAGTCCTATTTAATACAATAAGACAAGAGGGGAAGAAAAAAAAAAAAAAAAAAGAAGGCCGGTCTGTATGTGGGATCCGAACCCTCGGACGGGAGCGCCGCCGCGCTTCCCAAGCGGCGCACTATCCAGTGCGCCACCAGGCCGGCCCTTAATGTGTTTTTAAAGAGTAAAAGTAATATGAACACATCAAGTATTACTATTTATGAAAAATTTTCTGGTTTTGGGGACAGGTCCTAGAACATAGGGTCCTAGAATGCTTCTACTCTCCTATTTTTTTGGGAGACTCTCTGTAACCTAATTACAATTTAATTTTTTCATTCAGTATTCTCAAAACAAGCAAGATATAAACTAAGATTTGTCATTCAGACAGCATATTTCTTGCTTCAAAAGTCATAAAACAAAAGATAGAGGCAGAGGGAATACTTCCTAACCCATTCTATAAGGCCAGCACTACCCTAATACCAGAAACAGACAAAGACATAACAAGAAAACTAAAGACCAATATCTCTCATGAACACAGATGTAAAAATCCTCAACAAAATATTAGTAAATCAATTCCAACGATATATAAAAAGAACTATACCCCAGGATCAAGTGCAATTCATTCAAGGCAGGTTCTACATCCAAAACACAATGGAATCCATCATGTCAACAGCCTCAAGAAGAAAAACCACATGATCATATCAAGAGATGCAGAAAAAGCATTTGACAAAAACCAACATGCATTCATTACAAAAACTCTCAGCAAACAAGAAATAGAAGGTAACTTCCTTAACTTGATAAAAACATCTACAAAAAATTTACAGCTAATATCATACTTACTGGTGAGAAACTAGAATGTTTACTGTTAACATCAGGAGCAAGGCAAGCATGCCCCTTATCACCAATCACATGAAAGTCCTATTTAATACAATAAGACAAGAGGGGAAGAAAAAAAAAAAAAAAAAAGAAGGTATGCGGTTTTGAAAGGAGGAAATAAAACTGTCTTTGTTTACAGAGACATGATTATGTAGAAAATCTGAGAGAATCAACAAAAAATCTTCTTGGAACTAATATGTAGTTATAGCAAGGCTGCAGGATATAAGGTTAATATACAAAAGTCAACTGCTTTCCTATGTACCAACAATGAACTAGTGAAATTTGAAATTAAAAACACAATATTATTTACATTGCACCCACAAGAATGAAATACTTAAGCATAAATCAAACAAAATATGTACAAGATCTATATGAGAACTACAAAACTCTGATGAAAGAAATCAAAGAAAAAATAAATAAATGGATAGATATTCCATGTTCAGGGATGACATCTTATTTTAGGCTGCCATAACATAGTACTATAAACTAGGTGTCTTATAAATAACAGAAAGTTATTTCCCACAGTTATGGAAGCTGGAAGTCCATGGTCAGGGTGCCAAACATGGCTGGGTTCAGGTGAGGGCCACATTCTGCAATGCAGACTTCTGAGTTCTCATTGCGTCCCCTCATGGCAGAAAGCTTGAGAGTGCTCTTTGGGGTCTCTTTTATAAAGGCACTAACTCCATTCATGAGGGCTCCACTTTCACAACTTAATCACTTCCCAAAGACCCTATCTCCTATCATCCCACTGTGGTTTAGGATTTCAACATACGAATTTGGTGAGGACACAAACATTCAGTCCATAACAGATAGGAAAAATCAATATTGTCAAGATGTCCATTCTTCCCAGAGTACTGACACTATCCAACTTCAAGACTTACTATGAAGCTACCATAATCAAGACAGTGTAGTATTGGAGAAAAACAGAAAAATAAATCAATATGGAATAGAATAGAGAGCCCAGAAATAGACCCATGCAAATACAGTCAACTGATCTTTGACAAAGGAGCAAAGGCAGTACAATGTAAAAAGATAGTTTTTCAACAAATGGTGCTGGACCAACTAGACTAGACATCCACATGCAAAAAAATGAATCTAGACATAGACCTTACAGCCTTCACAAAAATCAACTCAAAATTAATTATAAACTAAATGTAAAATACAAAACTATAAAACTCCTAGAAGTTAACACAGAAGAAAATCAAGACAACCTTGAGTTTGGTGGTGACTTTTTAGATACAAAGCCAAAGACACAATCCATAAAAAAAAAATAAGTTAAGCTT
Source organism: Galeopterus variegatus (assembly GCF_000696425.1). Taxonomy (NCBI): domain Eukaryota; kingdom Metazoa; phylum Chordata; class Mammalia; order Dermoptera; family Cynocephalidae; genus Galeopterus; species Galeopterus variegatus. The sequence goes on from NW_007726810.1 coordinate 257,639, forward strand.
CATTAAAATTAAAAACTTCTGCTCTATGAAGACATTCTTAAGAGAATAAGAAAATATGCCACAGACTGGGAGCAAACAATTGCAGACTATCTGATAAAGAACTGTTATCCAGTGTTGAATATACAAAGAAGTTTTGAAATTCAAAGGTTAAAAAAATGAACAAACTGATTAAAAATGGGAAAAAATCTCAACAGACACCTCACCAAAAAAGATATACACATGGAAAATAAGCATATTAAAAAATGTTCAACACCCTATGTCATCAGGGAATTGCAAATTAAAACAACAAAGAGATACTGCTGCAGGCCTATTAAAATGGCCAAAATCCGAAACACTGATGATACCAAATGATGGAGAGGATGTTGAGCAATAGGAACTCTCATTCACTGCTGACAGGAATGCATAATTGGAAGACAGTTTGGTGGTTTCTTACAAAACTAAACATGAACTCTTGCCAAATTATCCAGCAATCACATTTTTTGGTACTTATTCAATGAGTTGAAAACTTACGTCCACACAACAGCCTATACACAGATGTTTCATTAGTCTTATTTATAATTGCCAAAACTTGGGAGCAACCAAGATGTCCTTGAGGAGGTAAGTGGATAAAGTGTGGTACATCCAGGCAACAGAACAATTATTCAGTGCTAAAAAAAAAAAGATGAGCTATCAAGCCATGGGAAGAAGCAGAGAAAGCTTAAATGCATACTACTAAGTAAAAGAAACCAATCTGAAAAGGCTACATACTGTATGCTTGCCCCTATATGACATTATGGAAAAAGCAAAACTATGGAAATAGTAAAAAGGATCAGTGGTTTCTAGGGGTTAGGAGGGAGAGAGAGATGAATAGGCAGAGCACAGATGACTTTTATGGCAGTGAAACTATTCTGTATGATACTAAACAGTATGTACATGTCATTTGTTATACATTTCTCAAAACCCATTCTCAAAAGCCATGGAATATACAATGCCAAGAGTGAACTCAAACTACAGAGACTTCATATTGATGTGTCAATGTAGATCATGTTGATGTGTCAATGTAGATTTGCTGATTTTAACAAATGTACCACTCTGGTGTAGAATGCTGGTAGTGGGGAAGACTGTGCTTGTGTGGGGTCACAGTATATGGGAACTCTGTGTACTTTCCACTCAATTTTGCTATAAACCTAAAATTGCTCTAAAAAATAAAGTCTACTAAAAAAGAAGCACACTTTCAAATGATTAAAATTGTAAATTTTGTTATGTACATCTTACCACAATTAAAAAGTCATGAAAGAGTGCTAGCAATATTAGGAACTAAGAAGGCATTCTATTCAAACATCTGTCACTTTTCTATCTCTTCTCAAACAATCTATTCTTTTGCCTTTCCTTTGAATTCATTTATTTTATGATAGCATGATCATTTAAGAATGCATCTCTACTAAGGCTTTTTTTTTTTTTTTTTACTTCTTTGTGACTTAGATCTTCCATAGCAGTGTAACTTCAAAGTGTCATCCTTAAACCAGCACCAGCAACATCAACGTCAACATCACCTGTGAATTTGTAAGAACCACGGAATTTTGGTCCCACCCCTGAACTTCTGATTCAGAATCCGCTTTTTAACAAGATCCCCAGGTTATAAAGATGCATGATAAAGTCTGAATACTGTGTTCTAGAAGATTTAGCTCTTGTGCACCTCTTCTAGCTCCCTTTAGTTCCTGGCAAAAGGCATGAATTCTAGGAACAAAGTAACAGATCTGCAACATAACCAGCTCCACTTTAGACAAGCCCAAGTACAAAATGGTGCCGCCCACCTCCTCCCCCACCCTCCCCCCTTTCCTTTAGGAGAAGCCTCCTGACTTAAACAGAAACCCCTCTGCTTCCCCAAGGACACAGTTCTCCACCCTGATCCACATTAGCATAATGACCCTCCTTGATGGTATCAGCCAGCCCTTGGTGCACTATATAAGCTCTACCACCCCCACACCTGGTGCTGTCCACCATTTTCAGAGCAGCCCCTGGCTGCCTGCTACTCTAAGCACAGCCTGGCAGATTTCTTTCTTTAATAAAGCTTGAATGGTACCGGCATCTCAGCTCACTTTCTTTCATTATGGTGCCAAAACCCGGGAAGGGTTTTGGCCGACGTTGCGGATGATCCCCTCTCTCTTGGGGTGATTGGCCCTCGGCTGCCCTTCCCAGACCTGCCGAAACCAGATGCCTGCAAGACTCTCTACTTTTGCCATTTCAGACCAGTGCATCTAACACTGGCCTCAATTCAGGGTGAGTCAGTGGGTCTGTCCTGCCTACTTCTACGGGTTCCCCCGACTACTCTCTATGACTTTGGTCTCTACAAAGCCCAGGCGCCTGGCCAAGGGAACTCTTCTTGTGCCCCCCCATCTATTGGAGGATGCTCCTCTAGCTGGTCGGTGGCTTTTCTCTTGAAAAGAAGGTGGGAACCAAAGGGGATGCCCTTTGCTGGCACTCTTCTTCTACCAGGACTGGCTGCCCTTTCTCACCCTCTACACGGGATCCTCATGATCCAAACCTCCACGCTCTACACCCTTGGGCTGTCTCCTGGCCAATTTCTTGGCCTAAAGGGAGACATTAAACCTAAACATTCCATTTCCTACTGTACTCCAAGCTCTGCGCCTCTGGGCCAATCTCCTGGCCAATTTTTCGGCCTCCAGAGAGACATTAAAACTCAAACGCCTCGTTACAATGGATCCCAGTGGCCATAAGATGGCACTCAATTTCGACACTCACCAAAATGGCAAAAGCTGTAGAGATTCCTTGTTCAGGCCTTCTCTTATCTCTGAACGCATTCTTCTCTCTGTCAAAACCACCCTGTGTGTCAAATTCTCCTAGCTCATGCTTGACCTCTCCTTCCAGACTCAAATCAATCTTCTGATCCATCAGCCCTCCACATTTCTCTCTTCCCCAAACCTGGCCTCCACATGCTCGTCCTCAGCTCAACCCCTCTCCTTCTCCCCCTTCATCAGGTAACAACCCTGCCTCAACTCCAGCTTTTTATAACCCTTCCATGAAGTGGCTGGGATGGCAGGAATTGTTTGAGTCCATGTAGCAGGTCTGGATTGTGGCTCACGTACACGCTCAAAATAATAGGCGGCCTGTGGGAGCCGTTGCTGTTCCTTTTACGGACCCAAACTGGAACTACCAGGCTGGCCACAGGGATCCGGATCTCCAGGATAACATGATCACACACCTACTTCATGGCCTCCAAAAGGCTACTCACAATTCAGTCAATTATGACAAGTTTAGGGAAATCACACTGAGATCCACTGAAAATCCCAATAAGTTCCTAACCCACCTCTCTGAGGCTTTACATAAATACAAATGTATAGACCCAAACTCCCCTGCAGGCATGGCCCTCTTACACTCTCATTACCCAATCAGCTCCTGATATTTGATAAAACTATAAAAGAGATCAGGCCAAATGCCAGCTCCTGGCTAATGCCATCCAAGGCTCACACACTCCAAAGCCGGCTGCCTTAAGAGGCACGCCACCCGAGAACTGCTTCAAATGTGGTCAACCGGGCCTGTCATAACCTATCCTTACTGCAAACGGCCAGATCACTGGGGGATTGACTGTGCCACTCACTAGAGATTGAGTGGCCCAGTCCCAAACCTACAGCCTTTGGCTTCATGGCCATCCCTACCAGAGCTTCCAGGCTTTGCCCAGGAGGAGGACTAACAATGCCCAGGGCCTGAGGCCCCCACGGAGATCACAAGGCATGAGCCCAAAGTAACTCACCTCATAGCAGGTAAGCCAATCTCTTTTGTCATCAATACAGGGGTCATTTACTCTACCATTCCTGAATATGCAGGACCAACAACCCCATCCTCTATCACAATAGTAGGGGTCACAGGATCAGAATACTGCAAACAGATCACCTAACCCCTTTTCTACACCCTACAACACACCCAATTCACACATAAATTTTTATTAATGCCTCAATGCCCAGCCCCCTTACTGGGATGGGACATTCTTTTCAAATTCAAAGCTACTCTTTCCCTAAACACTTTAACTCCAGCTACAATACTCCTGTTACAGGCCGCACCCAGACCTGGCCCCTGAGGCTTCCACTTTCCCCTTCCCCTCAGACAAGGTTAATCCCTAGTATGGGATGCTTCTTCTCCCTCCATTGCTACGCACCATTCCCCTATCCTTGTTAAATTGCCGAACCCCTCTTTGTTCCCCAATGTCCCACAGTACCCCATCGCTAACAAACACCTAATAGGCTCAAAACCCGTTGTACACAAACTCCTTTTTTCTCATCTCTCATGGCTTACCTGCTCGCTTTTTTTTTTTTTTCCTTTTTGTCTTTTTTACTGACCGGTAACGGGATCGCAACCCTCGGTGTTGCGCCCGCACCGCGCTCAGCCAGTGAGCAGGAACCGGTCTCCACATGGGATCCGAGCCCTCGGCGCGAGCGCCGCCACACTCCCAAGCGGCACACTCTCCAGTGCGCCACCAGGCTGGCCCACCTGCTCACCTTTTAATATACCCATCCTTCCGGTTATAAAGCCTAACATCTTATACCAATTAGTTTAGGACTAATCCTGACACATGTCGTTCCCAACAACTTACTTGGACAGAACTACCTGAGGGGTTTTGGGATAGCCCCCACTTCTTTGTCCAGGCCTTAGCTCAAGACTTACCTGAACTTCCCCCAACCTCTAGCACTTTAATACAATATGTGAATGACCTCCTCCTTTGTAGCCCCTCCTGTGACAAGCCATAGGCCCACACTGTTGCTCTCCTTAATTTGCTGGCCTCCAGGGGATATCCAGTGTCCCCAGCAAGGCCCAAATTTCTTCTTCAGTTCAAGAGTCTAATTGCTGAACTCCCTACTCCTACCACAAAGGGTGAAATCCTTTCTTTCTTGGGGATTCCAGCTCTATCTCTCCTAAACCTATCTCATCCTTTTATCTTATTTGTCACCAAAACCCAAGGACAGGCGGTCGGGGTTTTGAGCAAAGAGGCAGGAGATATTTTCTCCCTGGTTACATACCTCTCTAAACAACTAGACACCACAGCTCAAGAATGGGCCCCTGTTTATGGACCTTGGCAGCAGCTGCCCTTTAAGCATAAGAAAGCTCTAAACCAACTTTTAAACAACAGTCAGGACCTTCTCAGCCATAAGGCCAAGTCAATTCTCTCCCTTTCCTGCCGACAACTTATTCAACTTACTTTCATTGAAAACTCCCAGTTCTCCTTTAAACCTTGCCCTCCCTTAAAATCCAGCCACTCTCATCCCAACACACTCATGACGCTTAGAACACAATTGCATGGAGGCTTTAGACCTCTTTCTCAATCCCTTTCCACACATCTCCCTGCATCCCATTACACGGTTCATAGGTGGGAGCGCCACCTCCACGCCCACCCCCCAGGCGGGTTATGCCATAATAAAATCTAACACAAGCTATTGAGGCTGCACAGCTTCCAAAGGAGGCTGGGGTTATACACTGCGGAGGACACCAAACCTCCAACGACCCCATAGCCCAGGGAAACAAACTGGTGGATCTAACCACAAAACAGGCTGCTCAATCACCAGACTCCCACTCTTCCTCTCCCTGTCTGGTCCTTCTCACGGCCCCTACGCCCTTATCCCAATATACAACCCAAGAAATACACCACCTCCAGTGGTTGGGAGCACAGAGAAAGGACAACTGGTACACTCTCTCCAGTCGCTATGTCCTCCCTACTATACAAGCTGAGCAAGTCCTCTTAGATTTCCATAATTCAGTTCATATAGGCTATGAACTCCTACTACACCTTCTTCAGCCCTTATATTACTCTCCCCACAAAAGGACACACTATCTTCTAACCTTAGTAGATACCTTTTCAGGATGGTTTGAGGCTTTTCCCTGCACTTCAGAGGATGCTACAGCAGTAACACATGCTCTCACCTCAGAAATCATCCCTCATTTTGGCCTACCTGCCAGTCACTCACTCACCTATGGGCTACCCCCTGCAAGCCCACAGGCCACAGCCCCCTGGAACTTATGTATGGTAGGCCCTTCCCTCTCACACTCTCCCTTCCAGCTCATTGCCTTTAGGCCAGTATCTCCCTACACTTTCGCTCATTAGGGATCTTCTTAAGGAACAGGCCAACCTTCTATTACCTCTTCCTTTCCCCATCGCCCCTTAGACTTTAAACTGCACCCAGGACAGCAACTGTATATTAAAACCTAAATCCCAAAGCCACTCTCACCATCTTGGGAAGGGCCTTATACAGTACTTCTCACCATCCCCACGGCAGTAAAATTACTAAGAAAGGCCCCCTTGGTATCAATTATCCTTAGTAAAACTAGCACCTGAGACTTTACCCAAAAATCTGTTAACACCAAGCCAGAGGGGTCCCTCTACTCAACCCCCAACCTGACATCTCCTCACACTTCAAACATTTTAGGACCCACAAAACTAAAAATCTCCAGGGCCTTCACTCTTCCCCCAATCCCAGAAGAAGAATGATCTTTACCCTAGCGATTATCCTCTCACTCTTATAGGCCTGCTTCACGTCCTTTGCAAAAGGGCTACTATCATACTATCTGTTCTAGTACTTGCTACAAGATTGGTCAGTGCTGCCCCAAAAGACTGTAACATTATAGGAAGATTTCTCCTGGCACTTCTTTACCTCCTATTGGTAGGATGCTTCTCAGCAATTTAATTGTGGCAATGTGCCCTTTAAATTCTTTTGGCTCCCTAACCCTTCACATCCTTCCCATGTTTTTCCTCCTATCTCAATGCTCCCCCTTACCTGAAACATGGAGGTTCCAGGTCCATAGGGACGATGCAGTCCTCAGCGAATCACACTGGTCCCCAAGTGACTCATCTGTCTCCCACTTCGTGAAAAACTTGTGGTCACCCCCCTCCCTGTTGATGTAGCCCTCAATGTTTCCACAAATGTCTCTTCACTTTCCTCTAAACTCACCTCAGTGGGGACTGTCAGCATTGTGTGGGGCCTGCCCACACTCTGCCTCACTAACACTAAACGCCACCACTCATTTACCCCCTCCTCATCCATGCCCTAAAACCGGAATATATTTCCTTTGTAAAACTACATTATCCTGTTGCCTTCCCCCCTAACGTGATTTCTTGCATATTCTTTTGGCTTGTCCCTGACATCACCCTCCAGACAGATGAAGAGATAGAGAGGGGACTGGGACTAACTTCGCCCCCCCCCTCAGGAAGTGCCCCAGGCTCCCATAGGGCACTAATTGTCCCCTTTTAATTGGGGCAGAGATCCTTCCTGCAACTGAAACTGGCATAGTGGGCCCTGCTACTGCCTCTCAATTCTATCAAAAACTCGCAGAAGAACTAAGTATAGATGGCATCTCCTCCCTCCAGTAACAGGTCACCTCACTAGTGACACTCAGCTTTACAGAACTGTCAGGCCTTTTACTTTCTTACAACTGAGAAGAAAGGCATCTGCCTCTTTTGGGGGAGGAATGCTGTTATTATGTAAATGAGTCTGGGGTGATCCAAAACAACTTAAACACATTTCATGGAACCCTTGGATACCCTGGCTTATGCTCCTACCAGGAGCCCTAACTGTGCCTCATCCTACTTTTTGGTCCCTGTCTCTTTTGGTGTTTCTCTAATTTCTCACAGGAATGTAAACAGGCTTTCACCAACCAAAATGTCGCCAAATTGTTCCTGCGAGGAGGATATCAGCCCCTCAGAATCAGCAACCCTTCCCTGGAGGAATTCCACCTCCCCACACGAAACCAATACCCCGCCACCTAATTGTTTTACCTGCCAACGTAAATCTTTTATTTTTTCCATATCTTCGCCCATCTCCAGCAGGAAGTAGCTTAAGAAGAATGAGACCTCCACCCTTTTCCCCTTTTTCCTATACTTAAAAGGCAGGAATAATAGATCTACAACATAACCAGCACCACTTTAGACAAGCCCAAGTACAAAATGGCGCCGCCCACCTCCTCCTCTCCCCTCCCCCCTTCCCTTTACGAGAAGCCTCCTGACTTAAACAGAAACCCCTTTTGCTTCTGCAAGGATGCAGTTCTCCACCCCGATCCAAGTTAGCATAATGACCCTCCTTGATGGTATCAGCCAGCCCTTGGCACACTATATAAGCTCTACCACCCCCACACCTGGTGCTGTCCACCATTTTCATGGCAGCCCCGGGCTGCCTGCCACTCTGAGCACTGCCCAGCAGATTTTCTTCCTTTAATAAAGCTTGAACAGTACCTGGCATCTTGGTTCACTTTCTTTAACAAAGGAAGCAAAGTACAACAAAAGTCAAATAGATAGGCCAAGTTTTTATAAAAGAAGAAGGAGTAGGGATGCAGTAGAGCAAAACTAGATTTAAAAGGTTATCAAGAGTATAGTTGGGAAAAGAAAAGCATTCATGAGAAAAATCAGTGATATACCAAGCCAAAATGTGATAAGCCGTTTATCCTATATTATTTAGGGAGTAAGGGAAATGGGAAAGCAGACAAATGCTTATGAAAAAGAAAGTTTGATACGTAGGAAACTAGGGAGAAAAAAGACTAGGCAGAGGGTTTACTAATGAGAAAATGATGCCATACAATAATTCTCCTAATCTTTCTTCTCGTTTTGACCAAAATATTTCTGAACTTTTACTCTGAACAGATTTAAGACTAAAATATTTTAAAAATATCAATGGCATTCCCCAAATTACATTTATATACCAAAAGTATAGTCTTTATAGAAAATATCCAGATTACAATGACAATGGTTAGCTTCCTCATTTTATGGAAAGCAAGGCTCAAAAAATGACCAGAGACACCAGAAAGCCAATATGAGATGAAATCTCTTTCAGTTTTAGTGTCACATACATTATTAAAATAACAAATTAGTATTGGCATTTTATACTGTGCCAATGAATGAAAACTTCTTATTTATTCTGAACTCTAGCAAAAACATGGCTAGTTGTCTCTTAATCTATAAAATTTAAAAGGCAGTTCCCTATAGTGATTAGGAATACAGAGTCTGAAAAGAAAGGCTTGAATCCTGGCTCTGCCATTTACAAAATATGCTAAGGAGTTCATCTCTGTGACTCGGGCTAATCTTGCTTACTTACTTCACCTGGTTTTTATAAGGATTAAATAAGATAAAGTGATTAGCATAAGCCTGGTACATAACACATAAGAACTCAAAAATGTTTATTTTTTGTTTGAAAATTTTTTGAAAGTATTTCCTAAAAACAGAAACTTCCACGGATAACAGGCTACTCTATCTTAATATACTTGGAATTACTTTCTTTCATTTTAAAGGACAATATTTAAACCAAAGTCTGGATTTCTGCCACCTTCCCTTTTATGAACTATTATTTTGCATGACCACAGAATACATTATGTATAAGCTTATAGAAAAGTGCTTTGTTGAATTTTCAGACAGATTGTTCCAGTCTTGTTAGTTTTTAAGACTTAGCAAAATAGAAGCAATTCTGCTATTGAAATGCAGATATACCTTAGTCATTTATCCTTGTATCTATAGTCCTAATGGTCTAAAAGTACATTAAATTAAATTGCCTTAGAGGCTATAAAGTCAGAAGGCAGTGATACACTTTCACTTTCTTTTTCTACCAAATGGAGGAGGATAAAAAAAAAGAGATCCAGTTCTCAGAGTTCCAAAAGTCCACTTGCATTCAACCTGTCTTCTTCTAAAAAAATAGAACTGTGAAACTACTGTTTTGCAAATGACATTTCTCTAAGCTATTCCATGCCATTCAAGGGAAGTAAATGCCTGTCTCAATCCTCTCATCACTTCCCACATTCCTCCAGGGCTGGACCCCCTTGGTTGTTCTACCAAGTAACCCAAGCCAATATTGTGTGGTAATTTTTAAACAATTCTGCACCACTGCCCATAGGAATTGTCCAGTTTATGAAACCATATGCCTCAAGACCTATGGAAAATTTGACATGGCCACAAATTCTTTGCAACTCTTTAATACATTATTTCCCAACTCCCAGAATATGCGCTGGTGTTGTGGCTTGCTTGGAACAGATCATGTGGTGGAAGCAACCATGTTCAATTTCCAAGCCTAGGCCTCAAGAGACCTTGAAGCTCCTACAATTGCTCTCTTAGAAATCTTCAACAGACAAGTTTGTTCCCTTGGAGACACATAACCCAGTTAATAGCTAGAACCAACTGCCAGACATCCAAATGACGTCCTCGCAGACTATCCAGCCTCAGTCAAGCCGCCAGATAACTGCGGCCATGTGAGTGACCTTGAAAAGATCCGTAGACAAACTGCTCGGCTGATCCCAGCCCAAACTGTTAACCTAAAGAATCACAAACAAAATGGTTGTTTTAATCCGCTATGGTTTTGGCATGGTTTATTACTCGGTGAGAGATAATAGATACAAGCCCACAAACCCCTCCTAAAAAAATAAAATGATTGCCACATAGGGTAAAACTAATGAGTTATACTATTTTGCCTTCAATAAAATCAAGCCTGCTAATCTAATCACAACCACCGGATTGATATTTGATCTGAAGTCAGCCATGTATGACAAGTCACAGGAAAGGCCAATCACCTATAAAGTGACATGGCAAACTTCTACCCCAATGGACAACTCCATGGAAGATCCAACCTGTAGCAAATCCTTTATTAGGTAATATAAATGTAATATAAATACTGAAAAAATGGGTCACTAAAGCTTCTCTTGCATCCTGAACAACCTGATATAAATCCTAATCTTGTAATCACTAGGACTCAGGGGGCTCTATGTCTGCACAGCATTCCAACTTCCCTGTTTCCACTCTGGAGTGAACCTCCATAGCCTAAGGAAACCTGAGTATTTCTTTTCTTCACAACTTGAAAGGACCTAAAATACCATATTTATTTCATCTATAATCACTTTATAGCCATTTTTTAAAGTTTATAAAACATTTCCAAATAATCTCATTTGAGAGAAAACACAGCATAGTATAGTGGATAGAACACAGATTTGAGTTAGGGAGTCCTAAGTTCAACCATACTAATTCTGTGACCATTAAGAGCTGTTTTAAGAATCAGAAACAAGAGAGGTAAATGCATGTAAATATTTTTCAAAAGTATCTGGCAGACAGAATTCCAAAAAATTCTATTCTTCTATTATTTACTAAGATTTACCAAAGGCACTGATTTTTATTAGTTGGTTTTTGTTACATAGCAAACCATCCCCAAAATCAGTGGTTTAAAATAACAACTGATTCTATGGTCAGCAATTTAGGTTTGGCTCAGTTGAGCAGTTCTGCTGATCATGGCTGATCTTACTCATATGCTTGCAGACAGCTGCCAGGTAGGCTGGGGACTGGCTGGTCTAAGATGGTCCAGCTGAGATGGCTTGTCTCTATTCTACATGATCTCTCATCATCTCCTTAGCTAGCCGAGGCTTGAGCACGTGCAGAAACATGCATAGCTTCTTAAGGCCCAGACTCAGAACTCACATCATTTCCACTGAGCTTATTGGCCAAAGCACATCACAAGGAAAGCTAAACTTAAAGGGTAGAAACAGAGAGTCAAGGAGCTGCTTATTGTGGTCATTTTTGCAATCCACCATAGAACTATATATTGGGTATTATAATAAGATGTTTTAAGGAAATAAAACTATATGCCAGGCAATTTGTTAAATGCTACATTCATATAGATGTGTATTTTTTTAAATATATAATCATATTACTTTTAATCATCACAAAAAGTTCTCAGAAGAGAGACAGACATTTTATTTTACATGTGGGCAAACTGAAATTTAGGGAGCTAGTAACTAGCCCAAAATACCATTACTTATTCAGCAAAGTCAAAATTGGAAACCAAGTTTTCTACATCCTAGTTCAATGTTTTTTCCATTAGATCATCCTATGTTGTCTAGAAATTTATTGCAAGATCGTAGTGGTCATGCATCTTATCTGCACAATCAAATTCTGCATAGCACCTCCATAAAGCAGCCTCCCAATAACATTGCAAAATATTTTTATCTTATAATTTGGGATGTAAGTTTAAATCAAATTTGCTTGGTTACTCTGGCAAAGTTTACCTAGCCTAACAAATCCCTGTGATCAACTTAAATAAGAAGCTGTTAACATGGCACAAGAAATCATTTTGTTTTAGTCTGATTCAAAGAATTTTACTTTTCTTTCACAGAGTATAATTCACTGAGCAATCTTTACTGAATCCCTTTCACATCAGTCACTGTGCTAAATGCTGAAGATACAGCAAGATAAACTGTTCTCATGGAAAAAGCTTTTCACATATTAAGATGCCCTCCTTGAATCATTATAAGGAAGTATAAATAAGGGGAGCAGTTATTTTGAGATAAATTTCTGAGATCTACTATTTTAATGGAAATATATTCCTTTGTACATTCAAAACTTGTAAAAGCTAATAATACCACTTTCAACAAATTGAATCACCTGTATGTACCAACAGATATTCACAAATATGGATCTCATTACCCAAGTCAGAGCCTATTAGTCATTCTTTTTTTTTTTTTTGTCTTTTTTACTGACCGGTAACAGGATCGCAACCCTCGGTGTCGCGCCTGTACCGGGGACCGGCAACGGGATCACAACCCTCGGCGTTGCGCCCTCACCGCACTCAGCCAGTGAGCGGGAACCGGTCTCCACATGGGATCCGAACCCTCGGCGGGAGCGCCGCCACGCTCTCAAGCGCCGCACTCTCCATTGCGCCACCGGGCCGGCCCCCTACTAGTCATTCTTGACTCATCACCCACATCTTTTGAACCACTAGGTTGATTGTCACTTCAAAATATGTATCAAGTCCATCTACTACCCTTGATCTCCACTAACACTACCCTTGATCAGGCCACTATAATCTCTTGCTCAAGCTATAACTGACAACTATTTGATCTCCCTGTCTTCATTCTTCCTTCCTAGAGGAGCTAGTAATACTCTTAATATATAAGTCTGATCATGTTATTTCTCCTGCTTAAAATCCTTCCCGATCACTCACTGCATTGTAAAATGTAAATATAATCCCTCCACTGTGGCCTGCTTATCTTTCCATCCTCATCTTGAGTCTTTCCCCCTGTTGTTCTAGTCACACTGCCCCCTGTCCTGTCACACCAAGTTCTTTTTTACTGCAGGGTCTTTGCATGTACTATTCTCTTGAGGTATCACTGGCATGTTTTTCAATTTATAAATATATATTTACTTGCATATTTATTTGTTATCTCTTTCCTATTAGGCTGTAAATTCCATGAGCCTAAAAACTATGTTTCATTCCTTGCAGTCCCAATATACAGCATACTGCTTGCTATATAGTAAGTGTTCAACAAGTAGTTGTTAAAATAATGTTTACTTTCTGTATGGCACAATATTACTTATTCTCCAAGAAAAGCAGATAGTAAAAGAAGACAAACTAAATTCTCCACAAGGAATGAAAACTAAAAGGTCTCCAAGGTCAACAACCAACTATGAATATAAAATTTATGACCTAGTGGGAGGGGTCAAGATGGCAGTCTAGTCAGTTCCAGGTTTCACTCTCTCCCACAGAGCAACCAATTTGCAGCTTTTGAGAAGCAGCAACTGAGGACCCGAAATCTGTGCTGGAAAGGACAAGAGCCACCCGCCCCAGGACCCCAGTTCAGGTTGCTCCCCATTTTGTTGAGAGTCTTTAGAGCTTTTAGGCTCACACGCCCCAAGCCTGCCAGCCAGAGAAGAAAGACAGGGCCAGGGCGGGACTTAAGGTGCAGGCTGTCCCATCTCTGTGAGTGATCTGAGAGGCACGGGTTCCCAAGCCCCAAGCCAGATGAGCTGGTGAAGGCTGATGGGGCAGGAATTTTGGCCCAGGCTGTCCTGTATCCGTGAGCAACCTGAGAGGCTCCGGGTTCCCAAGCCCCGAGTCAGACAAGCTGGTGAACACAGGTGGGGCGGGACTTCTGGCACAGGCTGTCTGTCTCCCTGAGCAACTTGAGAGGCTCTGGACTCCCACGCCACACGACCAGCCAGTGAAGGCAGGTGGGGTGGGACTTCGGTCCAGGCTAGTTTCTGCTGTCCAGAAGCAGCAGACCCTTCAGAATCCAAGCCATACATCAGGGTGAAACAAGTGCATTGTGATAGCCCCAGCCACAATGACAAAACACCAAAGGAAAGAAACCGGAAGTATGAAAAATCAAGAAAGTAGATCGCCACCAAGGGAAATTAATAACTTACATGTGCTAGATCCTATAGAACAGGAAGTCTTTGAAATCACAGACAAGGAATTTAGAGTAACTATTCTAAGGAAACTAAATGAGGTACAATAAAACTCAAAGAAACAACACAATGAAATGAGAAAAAACATACAAGATCTGAAAGAACAAATGTACAAAGAAATCAATGCCTTGAAAAAGAATGTAGCTGAGCTTGTGGAGCTGAAGGATTCATTCAAAGAAATAAAAAATACAACAGAGAGTTTAACCAGCAGACTTGAACAAGCAGAAGAGAGAATTTCTGACCTCGAAGACAGGCTGTTTGAATTATCACAGGCAGACCAGAAAAAAGAAAAAAAAGAATCAAAAAATTGAAGATAATTTAAGAAAGACAACTGACAACCTTAAGCGCTCAAATATCCAAATCATGGTTATTCCTGAAGGGGAGGGAAAAGGAAATGGCATTGAAAACATACTCAATGAGATAATAGCAGAAAACTTCCCAGGTATAGGTAAAGTCACAGATCCCCAGATTCAGGAGGCCCAAAGATCACCAAACACATTCAACCCAAAAAACGTCCTATCCAAGACGTGATAATCAAACTGACAAAAATCAAAGACAAAGAGAGAATCTTAAAAGCTGCGAGAAGTGGCCAGTCACTTATAAGGGAGCCCCAATTAGAATAATATCAGACGGGAGCAAGATGGCGACGCGTCTGGAGCGGGCGTGCCAGAGGACAGAGGGAGCCTGAGAACTGTGCGCTGTGCTGCCAGAGTACTATTTGCATTTCCAAGAGCAACAAAA
>NW_007726810.1:272783-273664 GCF_000696425.1 Galeopterus variegatus
CCATCTTCGCTTGGCGCAGCTCCTCACTGAGCCGTGCCACTTGTGTGCCTCAGCGCGGGGCACCCCGGGACCTGTGGACCGGCCACCAATCCCACTCCACCCGCGGATCTCTGGCAGGGCTGGTGGTGTGGGGAGCCCCCGACCAGCGTCGGGAGGGCAGAGAAGAGGATCCCGGCCAGACTGTCACTCCACCACACCTGGGGCTTCGACCCCAGGTAAACTCCCAGCTTCCGGGAGGCAGATACCATCAGTTCGGAAGAACCCCAGACTGATTTCAGGTTGGGAGAGGGGTGACCGGGGTGCCCCCGAGCCCGCTTGATTCTGCCGGAGAGCTGACGGCCTGAGGGCGTCACGCCGGGGGGATTCAAAGAGGAACTGTGTGCTGTGGGATCCTCCCCCGGGGGGCTCACGCCCTGGTGTGGGAGATAACTCAACCACACAGGGGCCGCAATACCAGGGGGAAGGTGGGAGGCCCAGAGAGGACCTTGACCAGGGCTGCAGGAACGCCCACAGTGTCCGTGGGGGAGGCCTGAGACCCCTTCGGGGCTGGGCGGGGCTGTGAGACGAGGATTGCAGAAGACACGCCCCAGCCCTGTACTGAGCGCACAGAGAGGGGAGGGGTCCGGCAAAGGAGGAGGAGTCTCGGAAAAAAGACGCACCCTCCGGGAGGCCCCATTGTGTACACACAGAGAGGGGAAATGCCTGGATAGGGAGGCAGAGACTTACAGATCTCACACACCCTGTTGGGCCGGCAGGACAGGATCCAGCTGCCAGGGCCAGAACTCAAGGATCAGAGAGAAGTCTGAGAGCTGACCAGAGCGGAAACTTCTCGGTAAGGCCCAAGTCCCGAGGCAAACACACATATAGAACACTAAGGGCCA
>NW_007726810.1:278507-281308 GCF_000696425.1 Galeopterus variegatus
AAAAACTGCCAGCCAAGAATACTTTACCCAGCAAGGCTATCCTTCCAAAATGAAGGACAAACAAAAACCGTGAGCGTTCACTACCACACGACCAGCCCTACAAGAAATTCTCAAGGAAGTCCTGGGTTTGATACCACAAAAACAACCATCACTACCATGAATACACAAGAAAGAACAATACCTACCAGCAAAACAAAAATGTTACCAAAAGAGAGAAAAAATAGTTTATCTATTACCCCAAGAAACCAACAAATACAGAAGACAAACAGAAAATTTGAAATAAAGGAACAAAAGATACTTAAGACATCTAAACAAAAATCAGTATACTAGGAGTAAACCAACACCTTTCAATAATAACTCTGAATGTAAAGGGACTAAATTCCCCATTCAAAAGACACAGACTGACTCACTGGTTTAAAAAGATGGACCCAACAATATGCTGTCACCAAGAGACTCACTTGACCTGTAAAGACACACTTACACTAAGAGTGAAAGGATGGAAAAAGATATGTCATGCAATTAGAAATGAAAAACAAGCTGGAGTAGCTATTCTTATATCAGATAAAATAGACTTTAGAGCAAAAACCATTACAAGAGATAAAGATGGCCAATATATAATAATAAAAGGATCTTTCCATCAAGAAGACATAACAATCATAAATCTATACGCACCTAATGTCACAGCAGCCAGATTTACAAAACAAACACTATTAGCTCTAAAAAAAGAAATAGACACTAACACCATAATAGTGGGGGACCTAAACACCACACTCTCATCATTGGACAGATCATTTAGGCAAAAAATCAACAGAGAAACACAAGATATAAACAATACTTTAGACCAACTGGATTTGGCAGATATCTACAGAACATTCCAACCAACAACCTCAGAATATTCATTTTTCTCATCAGCACATGAAACATTCTCCAGGACAGACCACATGTAAGGTCACAAAGCAAATCTTAACAAATTTTTTAAAAAACTGGAATTATTCCATGTATTTTTTCTGATCATAATGGATTAAAATTAGAAATCAATAAAAAACAAAACTCTGAAAACTATACAAACTCATGGAAATTAAACAACATTCTACTTAATGACATGTAGGTCCAAGAAGAAATTTAACAGGAAATCAAAAAATTTCTTGAAACTAATGAAAATAATGACATATACCAAAACCTGTGGGATACTGCAAAAGCAGTTTTAAGGGGGAAATTTATTGCCTTAAATACTTACTTCCGAAGAATGGAAAGATGGCAAATAAATAACCTAACACTTCACCTTAAAGATCTAGAAAAACAAGAACAATCCAAACCTAAAGTTAGTAGGCAGAAAGAAATTCTTAAGATCAGAGCAGAACTAAATGAAATAGAAACATGAAAAACAATACAAAAGATCAATGAAACAAAAAGTTGGTTCTTTGAAAAGATTAATAAAATTGACAAACCTTTAGCAAGACTAACTAAGAAGAGAGAAGACCCAAATAACAGAAATTAGAAACAAAAAAGGTGATATTACAACTGACACCTCGGAAATACAAGGAATCATTAGAGACTACTATAAACATCTACATACCAAATTTGAAAATCTGGTGGCAATGGATAATTTCCGGATGCATACAAATTACCTAAACTGAGCCAAGAAGATATAGAAAATCTGAACAGACCAATAAGAATAAAAGAGATTGAAGCTGTTATCAAAAGGTTCCCAACAAGAAAAGCCTAGGACCGGATGGGTTCACTGTAGAGTTCTACCAAATCTTCAAAGAGGAACTGATACCAATTCTCTACAAACTGTTCCAAAAGACTGAAACAAAGGCCATTATCCCAAACTCATTCGATTAGGCAAATATCACCCCATACCAAAACCAGACAAAGATGTATCAAAAATAGAAAACTACAGGCCGATATCCTTGATGAATATACATGCAAAAATCCTCAATAAAATACTAGCTAACAGAATACAGCAACATATACAGAAAATTATACACCATGATCAAGTGGGATTCATCCCAGGGATGCAAGGTTAACTCAACATACACAAATCAATAAATGTGATACACCACATTAATAAAAGCAAAAACAAAAACCACACAATCATCTCTAGTGACGCTGAAAAAGCATTTGACAAAATTCAACATCCTTTCGTGATAAAGATTCTCTACAAGTTAGGCATAGATGGAAAGTATCTCAACATAATTAAAGCCATATACAATAAGNGATATGATCCTATATATTGAAAAGCATAAAGCATTTACAAAAAAAAATCTCCTAGAGTCGATAAACCATTTCAGCAAAGTTGCAGGGTACAAAATCAACACACAAAAATCAGTAGCATTTCTATACTCCAACAGTGAAATGCAGAAAAAGAAATCAAGAAAGCTAGCTCATTTACAACAGCCACCAAAAAAATAAAATATTTAGGAATAAAGCTGACCAAGGGTGTGAAAAATCTCTATGAAGAGAACTACAAACCACTGTTGAGAGAAATTAAAGAGGACACAAGAAGATGGAAAGATATCCCATGCTCTTGGATTGGAACAATTAACATTGTGAAAATGTCCATATTACCCAAAGTGATCTACAAATTCAATGCAATCCCCATCAAAATTCCAATGACATTTTTCTCTGAGATGGAAAAAGCTATCCAGACATTTATATAGAACAACAAAAGACCACACACAGCCAAAGCAATCCTGAGCAAAAAAAAAATAAAGCTAGAGGCATAACACTACCTGACTTAAAACTATATTACAAAGCTATAATAACCAAAACATGGTAGTGGCATAAAAACAGACACG
>NW_007726810.1:282066-344208 GCF_000696425.1 Galeopterus variegatus
AAAAAGAAATCAAGAAAGCTAGCCCATTTACAATATGCACCAAAAAAAAAAAAATTCTTAAGAATAAAGCTGACCAAGGATGTGAAAAATCTCTATGAAGAGAACTACAAACCACTGTTGAGAGAAATTAAAGAGGACAAAAGAAGATGGAAAGATATCCCATGCTCTTGGATTGGAAGAATCAACATTGTGAAAATGTCCATATTACCCAAAGTGATCTACAAATTCAATGCAATCCCCATCAAAATTCCAATGACATTTTTCTCTGAGATGGAAAAAGCTATCCAGACATTTATATGGAACAACAAAAGACCACACACAGCTAAAGCAATCCTGAGCAAAAAAAATAAAGTTGGTGGCATAACACTATCTGACTTTATATTACAAAGCTATAATAACCAAAACAGCATAGTACTGGCATAAAAACAGACACACAGATCAATGGAACAGAATAGAAAACCCAGAAATTAACCCATATGCCTACAGCCAATGGATCTTTGACAAAAGCAGCAAGTCTACATACTGGGGAAGAGACTGCCTTTTCAACAAATGGTGCTGGGAAAACTGGATAATCATATGTAGAAGAATGAAACTAGACCTGTATCTTTCACGATATACCAAAATCAACTCAAAATGGATTAAATAATTAAATATACACCCTGAAACAATAAAACTTCTTAAAAGAAAACATAGGAAAAACACTCCAGGAAATAGGAGTGTGTACAGAATTCATGAATAAGTCCAAAAAGCATGGGCAACTAAAGGTAAAATAAAGAAATGGGATTATATCAAACTAAAAAGCTTCTGCACAGCAAGAGAAACAAACAACAGAGTAAAAAAACAACCAACGGAGTGGGAGAAAATATTTGCTAAATATATACGTGACAAAGGATTAATATCCAGAATATACAAGGAACTCAAACAACTTTACAGCAAAAAAACCAAATAACCCAGTTAAAAAATGGGCAAAGGAGCTGAACAGACATTTCTTAAAGGAAGATATACGAAGGCCAACAGACACATGAAAATGTGCTCAATATCACTCAACATCCGGGAAATGCAAATCAAAACCACACTGAGATACCATCTCACTCCAGTCAGGATAGCTAACATCCAAAAGACTAAGAACAATAAGTGCTGGAGAGGTTGCAGAGAAAAAGGAACTCTCATCCACTGTTGGTGGGGCTGCAAAATGGTGCAGCCTTTATGGAAAACGATATGGAGATTCCTCAAACAATTACAGATAGATCTACCATTTGACCCAATCCCACTGCTGGGAATAAATCCAGAAGAATGGAAATCATCATGCTGAAGGGATACCTGTACTCCAATGTTTATTGCAGCTCTATATACAATAGCCAAGAGCTGGAACCAGCTGAAATGTCCATCATCTGATGAGTGGATAAAGAAACTGTGGTACATCTACACAATGGTATACTACTCTGCTATAAAAAAGAACAAAATACTACCATTTGCAATAACATGGATGGACTTAGGGAAAATTATATTAAGTGAAACAAGACAGGCACAGAAAGAGAAATACCACATGTTCTCATTTATTTGTCGGAGCTAAAAATTAATAAATAAATAAACATACAAACAAATAAAGGGTGGGGGAAAGAAGGCAGAATAACCACAAAAATTCCTCAAACTAAGCCAAGTGCACGATGGGAGGGGCAGGGCGGGGGTGGAGAGGAACAGGTAAAGGGGCATGAAAATCAAGTACAACGTATTTTCAGAAGCAAGATTTAATTTAATTTAATTTTTAAAAATAGAAAAAATAAAAAATAAAATGTATGACCTAAAATAAGTACCTGCTGTTATCACCTTAGATAATTAATTGTCTGACAAAAATACCTAGTTCCTATGCGTCTGGAGTATCTAGGAGAGGAGTTTGGTATGCAGAAACAGGTATAATCATATCACTGCTAGTGTGACTTTTCACAAAAGGTTTTTCTCATCTCTTCTATTTCTCCACAAGGGCATTCCTCAGGTTAAACATCAGGCTGTTGAAATATATAGAAATAGAACTTATGCATTAATTTCTAAACACAGTACAGTATAGTTCCAAAGACAGAATTACACTCTATTTCTGGCATAAAAGCAGTAATTGTGTTGAAACAAAAACTTTAATAAAGGTTGTTTCCAGGCAGTAAAGAGGGAATTCCTAAGGTCAATTGTTTTAAAGCAGAAAACATGCCTATATGGCATGTAAATTAGTATAATGAACTAAATTTAGGTAGTTTACTAATTTAAAAGTTAAATTGAATAGTAGTTAGTATCAAATTAGGTGTTTTCACAATGGTATTCAGAAATAACTTGTCTTAGGGCCGGCCCGGTGGCGCACTGCTGTAGTGCGCCATTGGGAAGTGCGGTGGCACTCTCGCCGAGGGTTCGGATCCCACATACAGACCGGCCACTCAGTGGCTGAGCGAGGGGCGGGAGCAACACCGAGGGTTGCGATAACGGGGCCGGTCCCGGTCCAGTACGGGCGCGACACTGAGGGTTGCGATCCCTTGACGGTCACGAAAAAAAAAAAAAAAGAAACAACTTGTCTTAGTCTGTTTTGTGCTGCTTATATAACAGAAGACCTGAAACAGTAATTTATAAAGAACAGAGATTTCTTTTTTTTTTTTTTAATGAAACATGATTGTACATATCTCTGGGGTACAGCACTGAAGATCAATACCTGTGTGCAACAAGTGATGCTCCAATCAAGATAATTAGTATATTCGACATTACACAATGAAATCATTTTTGCGGCTCTTTGCCAATTTCTTGCTTCCCACCTCTGGTGGACTCAGTTCTGTTCTCTCCTTTTGAAAGTTCAACAAATTGTGAATGTTGTATCATTCTTTTTTAATGTGTTGGTTTATATTTTTAGGGAGACTAATGGTTAACATTTTATTCAACAAATAACTATATCCTAGATTGACTACAGTATTATGTATATATACTCTTAAAGAGATCTAATTTTCTGAACATATTCTGTGCCTACTATCCAATCCCAAACTTATGTACATGTCATTCTCTATTCCTAGAAAGAACCCAACATCAATCTATTTACCTTTAGGATTGAGTGTTATATAACAATTCTGAACATTTGTTTCATCACAACATTTTTTGCGGGAATTTAATAATACACATTAAGAGCCTAGTACATTAGGCCCAGTACAAATGGTAGTCATTGTTACAGCTAAAAAGTTATCTCTTTAATGGAACTTTCACATATTACTTCAGCCCTTCTCTTGTACTATCTGTATATCACGTACATTATAGTGCCTCATCATGAGTCAATACATGTCTTCTCTCCCTCACTAGGAACTGAGATGATTTAGGCAGTTACCAGGTCTCCCACAATTTTATACTCCCCACGGTGTATACAGAAACTTAAACTCAATAATTTTTTTTTTGCATCTACTATGTGTAAGTCCTTATGTTGGGGGTGACAGGGATGAACAAATGGTCAAAATCATTAGTCATTAGGGAAATGCAAATTAAAGCCATAATGAGATACCACTATACATCTATTAGAATAGATAAAATTAGAATAGTAAGGATGTGGAGCAACTGAACTCATACATTGCCTATGGAAATGTAAAATGATGCAATCACTTTGAAAAACAGTTTGGTAGTTTCTTATAAAGTTAAACACATATGTCCAGCATATGATCCAACCATTCTATTTCCAGGTGTTTACTCAGGAGACATGAAAGCATATGTCCAAAAAATGACTGGTCCATGAATGCCCACAGTAGCTGTATTGGTAATAGCCAGAACCTGAAAATAACTCAAATGTCCATTAATAAATGATTGGATAACAAATTGTTACCCATTGGAATAGTATTTATACAATGAAATACTATTTAGCAATAAAATGAACTAATGATGGATGTAACCACATGGATGAATTCTAAGATCATTATGTTGAGTGAAAGAACCCAAACAAAAAAGGGTATATACTATATGGTTCCATTCATATAAAGTTTTGGAAAATGCAAACATAGTGACAGAAAGCAGATTAGTTGTTGCTAAGGGAAGAGGTTGAGGTTGGCAGAAGTAGTAGGGAGAGGTAGGACACAGGGATTACAAAGAGGAAGTAGGAAACTTTGGGGGGTTCATTATCTTGACAATCATGATGGACTCCTCAGTGCATCCATAAGTCAAAATTTATTCAACTGTACAGTTTATTATATGTTAATTACATTTCAATAAAGCTCTCAAAAATTCATTTAATCAAATAGCATTAAATATTTACTCCAACTACAGATAATGCTCATATACTACAAATGCTTATTATTATATGTAATAAATATATATATTTATATATATTATAAATAATACTTATTATTTTCTACTACCTATTAAAAATAAATGATTTAAACTTAGTAATATCAGATATCAACTTTAAAATGTCTCAGAGGATACAGTACAGTTTTTCAAAAATCTTTCTGGAAATATGCAAGCAAAAAATCTTGGACACTAATAGACTGAAGCAAATTCAGGCAAGCTCAAGTAGACCAGAGAGCTTTACCATCTTCTGTCAACATATTACAACACTATCCCTGACTTGACAATAAATGTAGTTATCACAATGGAAAACAGATAACTGTGTGACTTTATTAACAACCACATCATCACTAAAAATAATCCACAACTTTAAAACAGTAGGTGAGTTGGGGTATTAGGCAATTGTAATTTGCCTATGTCAGAGTCAAAAATTTTCCACAGAAACCATTTCACATGTTGGCAAAATTCCAGGCCTATTTAAGCAATAAGGATTAATTAACCTCCCTTTCTTCTGCATCATCATTTTTCCCTCTACTGGATCACTGCCATCAGCAGAAACACGTGTTACAATTTCACCTTTCTTAAAAAAACAAAGCAACAACAAAAAACTTCTTTTGGTCACACTTCTCCCTCACCTCCTTCCCTAATTTCTCTGTTCTCTTTTGTGGCAAAATTCACTGAATGAGTTATCTCATTTTTCTCCTCCAATTCTCACTTAAATCTGTCCCATTCAGGCTTTCATTCCCAGCATTGTACCAAACCATCTCACCAAGGTCAGTTATCTCCTATAGCCAATGGCAGGCCTGTTCTTACTCAGCCTATCAGCATCTGATGCAGTTGTTCACGCCTTGAAACACTTTCTTAATTTGGCTTCTAGAACACCTCAAATTTGTGGCTTTCCTTCTAGCTCCTTCTCACTCTCCTTGCCTTGGACATCCTGCTCTTTATCTTCTGTACCTCTAAATATCTGAGTACTCCAAGACTTAGTTCTTGGACATTTTCTCTTATTTTTATCTATACTCAATCCACTAGTGATCACAAATTAAGTATTCTTAAGGTGAGATACACCTACATCTAATAAAAAATTTATTTGCTTCACTGTCATCCTCAAATAAAGTCAATTATAGATAATTCTACTATTATTTGGCAAGGCAACTGCAAATGAAAAACATTCAAACAGAAACAAAAAAATACAATAACTGACTTAATTTTCAATAAATCATCACCACCTTTCTTTAGTTTAAATTCAATATTACTGGTGTAGGGAGTCACTTAAAAATTTAAAATAATAAAGCTAAATTGATGAAAATCAAAACAAATATGCATCATATACTCTAGTCATTAATTACCCTAGAAAGATTTAAATCATGCTGAATATTTCATAAAAAATGTAAATCATGGCCCTGTCTATGGTCCTAGTCCCATGGGCTTCAAACTGAACAGCAGCACCTTACATTAATATAGACTTGTTTCAAAAGCCCTCTTATAACAATCATCTCTTTTACCCTAAAGAACATTTCATAAGAATAGTAAAGTAAATACTATTTTAGCCAGCAGTTTCTGCTCCTAACATGACCTCTCACATAACAGACATTTAATGAACAAACTTAATGAATTTAAAATTAGTTGGAGAATTCATAAATCTATCCCTACTACAAGAAACACATATTAAAATTCATGTTCAACTGATAACAGCTTATTAATGTCATCTTTCTGTGCTTGTACAGCATTACAAAAAAGAAATTTACATTTCCTTTTTAATGCTAATGACAAAAATGAAGTTCTTTATGTACAAATTTGTTAAGAGACATGCTGTATTTCATTTCCTTTTGTGACAATGAAAAATGATGATTTTTATATTAACACTGATCTACTATATATGTGATACACAGTTGTTGACTGCCTCTATCAGAATGAAAAAGACTTACTTTTGCAAGCAAGGAGAATACATTTATAATAAGAGCAATCAATACTATTGCATGACCCCTGATCCCTTTCAACTCTCCAAGATTCCCACCTCAAATGATGTGGCTTAATCTACTTGCCAACCCCAGAGCAAGTGTCAGGAACATATAGACTAGAACAAGGCTTTTCAAAGTGTACCCTATCTCTCGAGAGCTCCACTGCCAGTACTTCCAGTCCTGAGGTTTGAAGAGTAGCACCTTCCCTTCTACTACCAAGCACATCAAGTGTCTGTGAACAGATTCTTAAACTGTTCTACCTCCAAGATCTCTATGTCTGAAATGTCCCTTTCTGACCTAAATATTCTGTCCTATCCCTTCATTTTCTCATGATTATAAAACTTCTTTATCCTTACCAACTTCCTGCAATCGTTTCACTCCTGTTCTCAAAACCATCAACATACTTTTGGCTTTGCTCCCCTTCCTACTCATTAACAATTCAGATTCCTCTTCAGAAAAGATCTGCCCAGACCACAAGGCCTTCCCCCTGGTCCCAAGAGAAGAGTCATATCAAAAGGCAACACATTATATCCTCTCTGATCACACCTTCAGCATCTTCTTCTGTTTCTTCTTTTTCTTCCCAATCTCTAAATACATGTCGAGTCAACAGTTTTGTTATACCCCAGTTCTTTCTACACCCTCTCCTCTTCATAAATCCATCTATTCCCAGATCTTGAACTATCACCTCTAAATCACTTACACAAACTTATACAAACAATCCTAACACCCCTGACAATAGTTAGTCCTGAGCTCTCAGTCTGCCAGACAGCTTACTAACTTAAATTCAACATAGCACCAATCAAATTCATCATCCATGACTCCCCACTCTCCCCAAAAAGGAAACTTACTCATTCCTTAGACTTCTCTATTTCTAGAAACAGCACCAAATTACTCAGGATTTGAGATCACCTTTAAATTAAAGCAAAGTACTGAATTCTCTATGAATCAGTTCAGTCAACTTTTGATTGTGTGCAAATTGTTGGTAAAATAGTTGCATTCTCATAAAGAAGATACAATTTATTCAGCTCCTTTGATGGTACTCTAATTTGGTATGCTGCACATGGCTTAAACTCTGGAACCAATCCCTAACGCTCGCCTCCAAGTACTGCTACTTAACAAGTAAATCAGAATAATTCCATTTTTTCCCTACATCTAGAGGGTGCTTGAGTCAAGAGTAAGCATAAGGCAGTTAAATTTTAGCTACTGTTGTAAAAAAAATTCTTTAATAGTCTATATAGTATATAGACTATATGCTATATAGTATATAATCAGAATAATTCCATTTTTTCCCTACATCTAGAGGGTGCTTGAGTCAAGAGTAAGCATAAAGCAGTTAAATTTTAGCTACTGTTGTAAAAAAAATTCTTTAATAGTCTATATAGTATATAGACTATATGCTATATAGTATACAGTATATGTAGTAGTCTATATGGTAGTAGTCTATACTTAAGACTAAGTTTCCACCTCAAAAAATGAGAATTATACCTCTTCGCAGTGCTGTTGTGAGGATTACATCATCTAAGATGCCTAGTACAGTGCCTAGCACATACAAGTGCTCAAAATTTTTCCAAAATTAACAACAGAAAACAAATGACAAATACATGAAGTTCAGAGAACACAAAGCAAGATACACACCAGAACACTAAAAACTAGGCATATGATATACAAACTGCAGAAAACCAAAGACAAAGAAAATCTTGAAATAAGCCAAAGAGAAACCACTTTACCTACAGAGGGATAAGGATAAGAATTGCAGTCACATATCACATAACATTTCAGTCAACAAGGACTGCATATAAGTAAGTGGTCCCATAAGATTACAATATCATATTTTTACTGTACCTTTTCTATGTTTAGGTATGTTTAGAAACACAAATACTTACGATTGTGTTACAACTGCATATAGTATTCAGTACAGTAACATACTAAACAAGTTTGTAGCCTAGGAACAACAGGCTATACCACATAGACTAGATGTGTAGTAGGCTATTCACCATCTAGATCCGATCTAAAAGGTAGAAAATCAGTAAGGATACAGTTGAACTATATAACACCATCAATCAACTGGATCTAATTGACATTTATATAGTACTTCACTTAACAACGGCAGAATATATATCCTTCTCAAGCTCACATGGACCATACACCAAGACAGACCACATTCTGGGCCATAAACACACCTGAAAAAATTTAAAAGAATAGAAATCATACAATGTAGGGCCAGCCCGGTGGCGCACTGGAGAGTGCACCGCTTGGGAGCGCGGCGGCGCTCCCGCCGAGGGTTCGGATCCCATGTGGAGACCGGTTCCCGCTCACTGGCTGAGCGCAGGGCGGGTGCAACACCGAGGGTTGCGATCCCGTTGCCGGTCCCCAGTACGGGCGCAACACCGAGGGTTGCGATCCCATTACCGGTCAGTAAAAAAGACAAAAAGGAAAAAAAAAAAAAAAAAGAAATCATACAATGTATGTTCTCAGACCAAAATGGAATTAAACTAGAAAGCAATAGCAGAAAGATAAATGGAAAATCCCCAAATACTTGAAGATTAACCACCATACTTTTAAATAACATATGATCCAAAGTCTCAAGAGAAATTTTTAAATATTTTGAATTAAATGAAAATGAAAATACAAATTATCAAAATCTATGGAATGCACCAAAAGCAGTGCTTAGAGGAAAATTTATAGCACTGACCACACATACTAAAAAAAGAAGGATCTAAAATCAATAATCTAAGCTTCCACTTCAGGAACTTAGAAAAAGAAGAACGATGAATGCCTAAAACAAGCAGAAGAGAAAAACTAATAAACAAAATTAAGGCAAAAATCAATGCAATTGAAAACAGGAAATCAGTAAAACCAAAAGAGGGTTCTTTAAAAATATCAACAAAACTGAAAAACTTCTAGTTGTGTATCATGATGTATCAAACAGAGCTTTTATTTTGGTTTAAAAAAATGGGTGCTAGACTTCATCCTCGACTAAAATACAAAACGCTTTACCTGTTCCTCCCTTTTTGCTTAATCTATCCACAATTCTCTGGCATAACCTCTAGTATATTACTTTATAAAAATTTACCCAAAAAATACAAATATAAGACAACAGATGTCTCTATTAAAAAGACTGAAAAATGAAAAAGCTTCCTTTTGTAGCATAATGTGAAAACAAAACAGACTTTATGTTTTTTGGTAGAGGAATCAAACAGGTTAATCCAAGCCCTGACACATAAGCTTTTTCATCTTCTTTTCAAATAAGTTAGTCAATATAGCAACATTAACTTATTGAAGTAGGCCTGGGTAACTGTTACTCAGGAGAAAAGAATGGCAAAAAGCTAGACTACTGTTAAAGACATCAAAAAAAGCTTTGCTGCAATCATCATCCAATAGAAGTCACCACATCCAAAATCCACCTCCTTAGAATTCCCTTAGGACCATTAACTTAAGAAATGGTATTTTGACAGCATAGCACAGTAGGGAAAAATAAGACTTTGAAATCACACATATCTGGGTTCAAATTCCATCTCCACTCTTACTAGTTATGTGATGACCTTGTACAAATTGCCTAATCTATGAGAGGACTTGGTTGATTGACAAGTATCAGCAGTACAATCCCAACTAGTTTATGCAAAAAGGAGGACTTATAACACATTAGGGGGGTCTCTTGAAACCCAAACTCAGGACCATGGACAAAGGCACTTCAATGCAGTCGGGACTCTTTATGCATCTGCTTCTCTTCACACTCTTTGTTCTAGATGCCCCTGCTCATCTAGTTCACATGGCAAGAAACAAGGCCATTAACAATTTGAGTTTATATCTCACAGCTTCAGAAACTGGAGAGAAAACAAATCATTCAAACTCTGGGCACTTAGGACCCAGTAAAAGCTCTGAGTGACCTGACTTAGTGCAGGTATCTAGAACTGGGCCAATAAACTACAGAAATGGACATAATTGTGACTGGTCTCCCTCACTCCCTGCAAGCCAAAGTGATCTTTATAAAAGACATATCTGATCTAGTCATTAATCTGATTAAAACTCTTCATGAGTTTCCCAAATAGACTTTAAATAAAATCCATAAGTCTTGTTGAACCAAGCCTTAGTCTGGCTCCTGTTTACCTCCACAACCTCATATCAAATCACAATCCCTCTTACTCACTAAGCTTTATCTACTTTGGCCTTTTTTTAGTTCCAAATCTAACAAGCTCTTTCCCACCTCAAAATTCTTTCACATGTGTTCTTTGCATTCTCTTCCTTTTCCACCTAGCTAACTTCTACTAAACTTGCCTCCAGAAGCCCTCCCTGATTCCCAATGTAAATTAGGTTCCCTCTTCTTTTCCTCTAAAGCATTCACCACGATTTCTAATTATAAGTTGTGTGTATTTGTTCAGTATTCATCTCTTACTACAATGTTAACTCCAAAAGCATAGAGAACTATCCTTTCAGCACCTAGTTGGCACTCACTAATTACGTGCAGAATGAATAATTGGTTTAGCTCCGGGCAGGTGCTAAACTAGATTAACCAATTACAAGAAAGGGGAAGGAAGCAGGTAGAAAGAATTGCTGTTATCAAGTTATTAAAATGACTGCTTCAACAGTAACTTATCAGAGAAAAGGGGATAGAAAGTAGTTCCCAGAGAACCTGGGCTTCTGCTAGGCAGAATAAACAACTTGTTCAATTCAGTTAATCTCCTTCCATAAAATCCTCATAGAACAATGACATCAATTAAATAAGATAATAAATGTAACAGTACCTATACAGTGACTTGCACATATAGCAAGCATGCAACGTTACTTCCCTCCCTATTAAGATACCATGTTACATGTTATTCTTGAATATTACTAACCCTCAAATAAAAAGTTAATTAAAAACCTACAAAATACTCCAATGTATATGACAAACATAGCTGTGCTTCATGACCCCTTTTCTCACAACACCCTGATCCACCCTCCTAAGAGAATGACTTACCTGCTATTCTGTAGTAATTGCATTCACTCAAAATCCATTTAGTTTAAACTAAAGAACAGGCACGGGGAACACAAAAATGAAGTGAGGTAAAACAAAACAACCAACCAAACAACAACAAAACTGTCCTGAAGGAATTCATAAAGTCACTTTCTCAATCTGCCTCCAATCCCACCACACTCACACCAAAGCTCCATACCATGTCATGACCAAAGAGCCACAGTATCCCAGTTAAGGCTGTCAAAAATACAAGATGCCCCATACTTTATGTAGCAACCCTATCTCCAGGCTATATTCCATCTTTTTACCTTTGTACTAACACTCCACAACCTTAATTCCAATATTTTTCCTTTACAAAAACAAAAGCCTCTCTGGAGATTCACTAGATATGATCTCTCTACAAAGTATGAATAAAATCTACCTTGACTTTACTAATAAATGTTAGTTAAAAAACTCAAAAAGAAGGAAACAAAAGACATCATCTTAATTCTGTTACTTAATTCTGTGGTGCTGGGCAATCATTTAAAAAAAATTAGAACAAACAAAACAAAAAAAAAACTATAACAAAAAACTCCTTTAAAAAACTAAAAAATTTACTTCAATCTGCTCATTTTACAACTGACAAAACCAAAGACCTTGAGAGGTAAGTCATGTAAAAGACCCTACCTCCTTCCAATTTCTCTCATGCCCTAACTTCTTACCTCAAATGATGTAAGGCTACACCACTCAGTGAACTGAGGAAGATCCTTTTCTTCCTGTCCAGTGGGGAAAAGAAGACAAATTCCTAATAATACTGTCATTATGTCATTGATGTCATTATGCTGTCATTATGTCAGCAAATTCCTGAATATGCCGTCATTGTGTATAACACAAGAGGAACATATTCATTGCATTTCAAGGTAGATTTGAAATTAATTTTCCCATAGAAAGATTGCCATACACAGTATTATAGGTATTTTTTACATAATATTTACACAGTCATCTCTTGGAATCAGTGGGGGATTGGTTCCAGGACCTCCATAGGATACCAAAATCTGAGGATGCTCAAGTCCCTGATATAAAATGGTGTAATATTTACATATAACCTATGCACATCCTCCTATATACTTTAAATCATCTCTAGATTATTTATAATACCTAATACAGTGTAAATGGCATGCAAATAGTTGTTATATTATTTAGGGAAGAATGCCAAGAAAAAAAGTTTGTACATGTTTGGTACACTTGCAGTCATTTTTCCTGAACATTTTCAACCTACAATTGGTTGAATCCATGAATGCGGAACCCACAGAAATGGAGGGCCAACTGTACTAATACTAATATAATTTTATAATTCTCTAGTATTATCAGCATAATCCTATAATTCAGGTTAAACAGGCTTTAGTGGACTGTCTGTGAATCTAACCACTAAGCACATTGTTTCTGAAAAAATAGGTTCCAAGTTTCAAATCATTTAAAATATAATCAATCCCATTCTAAGTTAGAAATACCAATTCACAAAGACTCAGAATTATAAGCTGAATGTGACAAACTAAAAAGACAAGATGCTCAATTTCATAAAAAGTTCCACCTCAGGGGTCATTTATTTTTAAGATTAAGTACTCAGGTATTTAGCACAGGATTTAATTTACATACATCTTTTTATTAATATTTTGCTGGAAAACTTAAGTAAGTAAAAAAGAATTAAACACATTTCTATACTCATCCAGTTTAGGAAAAACAAAACAAAAAAATGTTAATGTACATTTCTACAAAGTAAGCTATAAGAAGAAGAAAATTGTTAATATCATTTCACAGGTTGCCAAAATATATATTATTCAGTATCTAGTGCTAGTTAAAAAATGCGTGAGTACATATTGCACACAGATATTGATATTCAATGCTGTACCCCACAGATATGTACAATCGACTATGTTCCAATAATAAATAAATAAATTTTTAAAAAATGTGCGGGTAAAGGAACTATATCAAAGAATGTACAAATACATTTTTCTCTTTTCTCTTGAGACAAGGCTGTTTCACTAATTAAAATTTGTTTGATAAATCTACTTTTAAAAATTTTCACTCAGTATACTAATTCAATGGATATTCTTCACTCATTCATTTTATTTGTTCAACAAAGAAAATTGAGCTTCTACTGTTTGCTAAACACTATGCTAGCAACTTTGAATTTATGACAATAAGCCGCAGATCAGTTCCTATCCTTAGAGAGATGAGAAAAACCATGAGTTAATTGCATTTACCCAAGTGTTAGTGACAACTAAATTTTAGCTCATCATTTAAGAAAACACTATAAAATGTAATCAAAATAATTCTCAAAAAGAGAAACTATACAATAGTAATTTTAAAAATACTTTAATAGGCTTAACATTTATATAAACTTTTCCCACAAAGTAACCAAAGCACTATTTTAGTAAAACTTCTAATAATACAATCTTTTAATAGTTTTAGCTATGAAAATTGACTGACTTAATCCTTCAATAAGGAAAACAGAAGCTACTATCTACCATGATAATGAAAATTAAGCACTTGGAAAAAATACCTTAAATTCCTAAAAGAAAGCAAAATGTGTAATTAAATATAGTCCCAAAAATATTAATACATTGTCTGTGAATATATAAGTATTTACAAGCCTGAATAATAAACAAAGTAACTCCATATCACACCTTACAAATGATGACAACTATGTATTTTGGATTGTGTCACCTGCAAATTTTTTAATGAAAAAGGCCTTAATATTTTCTGGATTTTTATTTTTCACAAACTTAATTCAATATTCAACTTGTTTTACCAAGTCATGTAATTTTGGATCAACATGAACTATTTATACTGTACCTATATTTATAACTATATATAGGTACGAACTACAATCCCTATTAAGTGTGCAATTATTAAAAACCCTTTATATACGAAAAACGTTCTTCTATTTAGAGCCATACCTCTCCAAAGCAAAAATCAATGTAAATTAGCTATTCTAATGTGCCAAGGAAAATCCTAATATTTTTATTGTATTTTACACTGAAATATATTCATCATTCGTCAGTTTAAATATTAAATTTGCTTTAAAATCACTAAAACATCTTTACTGAATTTATGCATACTACCTACTGGAATAAATGAGTATCATTTTCATTTTCATAAAAGGAAACCAAGGCACAAAGGTGTCCATTTTGTAAACTGCGAGGTCATTTTCTAACCAAGCAACTAATCCTACAGCAACAACTTAAATGTGTGCCACTTCCAAGTGCCATAAAACAATTACTGTACCTTAAAACTGCCTCTGCAATGCCTGTGTGCAATTGTGTTCTATCAAGAGTTAATGCAACAAGCTTAAACAAGGAACGATGGAAGGAGGGTTACAAAAATAAAAAGAAAACACTTATTTTTTTAGTAGTAATCACTTATTATCAAATAATGAGATGTTAACAGTTTTTAACATAACAACTTAGTAACCAACAGTTGTTTCTTATGTTTTCAAAAATAATTTCATCTTCAGGTAGTTCACGCAAAATTGGAGCCCACCCATCCTTATAGATAGAAGTTAGAAAATTATTTTTAAGTTCCATAACAAGTAATTAAATATACAATACTGCAAAGAAAAGAAATAAATAAAAAATAAATTTCAAATAAATTAGGGAATGATCGATATGACAGTTAAACATACCACCTTAAATATTATATCCTTCCTTTCATTCAACTGAAGGCTATGATTAGTAATAAAATGACTGCTGAAAAATAAATACAAAACTTTTCTTATTCAAAGCGAGAAATTTTATATCAAGTACTTTATTCGAATATTCGATATCAATTAAAATACTTTTCTACGCAGAGACTTAGAGCAAAAGGGATAAACTGTTCCTCAGTTCAAACTGAGAATGCATTTGTAATTATCATATAGTGCTATCAACGATTTAAAAAATGAGAGTTACCTATCACAAATTAAATTTAAGAACAGTAGACGGATTGAATAACCAATAAATCAATTATATCAATTACCGAACAGAAATAAGACTTAGCTAATACATGATTCTAACACCAAAGGAAAAAATTAAAATAGAACCCAAGGCACTCCTTCTATAGAAAAAGATAGGATTAGAGTGAGTCGCATTAAAGTACCTAGTCTAGCCGCAGATTAATTACTCGGTTATAGGACAGTTTGTGAATGATCAGATCGGATATGCTTTCCTTTCATCATTATTCCAGTCCATCATCGCAAGTGCAAGAGAAGGTGTCAGAGTATCGAAGCTAGGGGGCATGCTGTAGCAAGGGGAAAAGAAAAATGGGAAAGGTGCAATGGATGCTGCATAGTTGAATAATTATCTGGGTGGCACAATGGGCGAGTCCTGCCGACATCAGAGCTGAGTGAGCGGCTCCCTAACTCTGCTCGAGGCCCCCCGCCCCATTACCAAGCATCAGAAGCGACGGCACCGCTTCGCCTCCTCTTCAAAAGAAAAAAGGGATGCCTGCACTCGCTTCACCGTTATGTCTTCAGACACAGATGCGCGGCGCAAACACGCAAACGCACCAGCTCGCTTTACGGAGCCTCGGGCAAGTAGAGCGAGCACGGGCTTCTCCGCCGCCCCCAGAGCGAGGAGGCACGCGGGCCGGCCGAGGGTGCGGGTGGGCACGCGAGCCCAGGCGGTGGTACTTCAGGTGAGACCTGCAGTCCGTCCGCCCACAGCAACCTCAAGGCGGTCCCTGCAACCGAGACCCTGGCGCGCCCGCGCCGTCTCCCTCGCCACCCAGCCCGACTGGCGGGTGGGCGGCTGGAGCTCGGAAAACCCGCGAATGGGGGTGGGGGCCGTCGCGGGGGAGGCGCGCCCATCCATCCGCGTAACCTCTGCGGGCTGGAGACCCACACACACCTCTCTGTGCTCCGGCCGGTGAGGAAGAGTTCCTCTCCCAGCATCCCCTCCCCCGAAGAAAACAATTCCTGGGAGACTCGTGCTCACCGTGAAATCTTGGGGGGCTCTTGCCTTACCCCTTCCTCATGCTTCGGCGGCTGCCGCCGGTCCCCCTCAGCTCCCGGGACTCCGCCTAGAGCCCACAGGAGCGTCAGGCTCCGGGGTTGAACCTGCTCGGGGCAGCGGCCGAGGCGCCGTACCACGGGAACGCCGCCCTGGGTGCCCGCCCGCCGGTCGCCGGACCCACAGTGTGCTCGACGCGCGAGCGAACAACACCGCGAGCCGCCGCTGCCCCCCGCCCGCCCCCTCCCGCGCGCGACGCTCCACAACCGGGCGCGGGGACCCGCGCCAGAAGCAGAGGGGACGACGGGACTCTCTCCACCTAATTTCCCTTCGTTCCCCCAGGAGCTATTTCTGGCCAGTCAAAGGTCTTCGAACTTAAGATTCCGACTTTCCTCTTCAGCCCCCACTGCCCAAGTGCAGCCGTGGTGGGAAACTCAGCTTCCGCCCACTCACCCACCAGTGGGGGGTGAAGATCGCTTTTCCCCCCCTTTCCTGAGGCTCTATGGTATTACCCAATCCTCAGTTTGGGGGAGGGGGACGGAGAGAACAGTGCTGGGCTAGGGAATGAGGGAAGATGATAGCCAATTGAATGAACCATCCACTCAGGGGCGGGGTCCAAGAGAGGCCTGCCCGCCCCGCCCCGCCCCCTTGCGCCAAACTACACTTCCCATTGTGCTTTCTCTCACTTCCCGCCGCGCTGCATGCCGGGAGTGTAGGACCTCGAGGCACCAAGGTGTTTGACTTCGTATCCTTTAATCTAACCAACTAGGACCTGGAAGTTATAGGGGATTATTCTTCCTTCTGTTTCCCTAGATAAGTGTTTCCAAATGCCCAGTTCGATTGTAGTTATTCCAATCATTATTTTTTTATTTTTTCAAAATGTTATAAGTGATTTCTTAGCAAAGAAGGCTACATAATGTGTTCCATGGCAATCTGTCAGGACCTGGGAGCAGCTTCTTCCGCCCGGGCCTGGTCTCCGCAGAGGAGCTGTTGCCGTCATGTCGGCTGCGATTGCATCCCTGGCTGCCTCCTATGGTTCGGGTTCAGGCTCCGAATCGGACTCGGACAGTGAGGGCTGTCGGTGTCCGCTGCCAGCCGCCGACTCCCTTATGCACTTGACTAAATCGCCCTCGGCCAAGCCCTCTCTGACAGTGGCGGTGGACTCGGCTCCGGAGGTGGCTGTTAAGGTAAGCGTTTTGGCCACTGATGCGGTGCAGGAATTGTCGCCGTCAGCTCCAAACTAGCCGGTCGCTTGTTAGGTTCCGGGTTACCTCTTTCTCAGGGCTGAGAGATAAATTGCTAACCCTTGGATCTCTTCTGCTTCCCACGTGCATCTGACTTGGGAGAAGCCGAGAGGTGGAAGGTCGGGCCAGTCCTCCACTGCTCCCTGCCCTCGCTCTTGCCATCAGAAAGCAACTGGGAGAAGAGGGTGAAATGTGAGTTTGTGGATCGGGACGTGGCCTGGATAAAGCAGCTATAATCTCAGAACATAAATAAAACTAGATCAGAACTTCCCAAACAGTATGTGCCCTCACTTGAATTGAGCAGTGAGCCGGCTTTGTTTTTGAAGTAAGAATTAGATTCTGATAACCGGTTCCAACCACTTGTGTGAACTTGGGCAAGTTATACATCCTCCTCTGTTTCTTCACCTGAACAATGGAAATAGTTTTTAAAGTATCTATCTATATGAGAGGATTAATATGAAGATTAAGTGAAACTATACAAGTAAAGCTTATAGCACAAAGCTTGGTACCTAGTGGGACTGCAATAAATGTTAGCTATTGTGATTACATCCAAGTGTGTTAATACAGTGAGAAAAAGGCCGTGGATTGAAGAAACAGCGTGCATGATCCCAATGGAAGAGGGTGATAAAGGGAGAAATTGGTTTATATAGTTAATTTAACAAATATTTATTGAACACATGTTCTTTGCCAGGAACTGTTCTAAGGACTGAAGGTACAGAGGCCAACAAACTAGACGCCGTTTCCATCATGATGCATACATTCTAGTGTAGGAGACAGCCAATTAAACGTGCCCAAATAAAATGGTATTAGAGTACCATAATATAGAATAAAGTGGGAGTGTGATTTCCATAGGTTGGTCAGGGAAGTCCTCTCTGAAAAGGTGGCTCTGAAGAATGAGAGCCCTGGGCAAGCTAAGGCAAGAGTTTCCAGGCAAGGGCAAACATGAGAAGGCAAAGAACTTAGTGTGTTTGAAGAACTGAGGAAAGGCTGGTGACAGCATCCACCAATTGGTAGTGCAGGCCCAGTAGAGACAGATGTGGGCGATCAAAAGCTCGAGATGTGGAAAGGGGAGGCAGTGTACAAAAATTACTTTGTGTTCCCAAGACATTCCCCAGTCTAGTGTTACAATTTAAGAAGTGTTTTACGGGTTTTTAGTGAGCTGTTTATGAATTTTACTTTTTATTAATGGATATCTGGCATGAAAGAAAGCTTAGAATCCTCCTATCTTTATAACAAAATAAAACTCTCCAAACTGATGCTCCTCCAGCAACCTTCTTAGTCTTTATTCCTTTCACAGCTCAGCTTTTTGGAGCTCTCTTCACTTCATCTCATTTTCTCCTCAACCCAATGCGGTCTGGCCCTAGCCTCTTGGGAAACTACTCTCCCTGAATGATGATGTCCCAGGACTGCTAGTAGTCAGGTTCTGCCATCTGACTTAAATCTCTGCATCAACTTACACTGTTAACTAATTCCTCTTGAAACTTTTTTTCCATTTGGCTTCCATGGGCCTATCCTCAGCCTTCTGGTACCCTTATTCATCTGCCCTGCCTCTTAGTATTGGTGATTCCCAGGACTCTGCCCGTAGTCCTCTCTGCACTCTATGTATTCTCCCATACCTTCAACCTCCGTCTGTACTTCTGATAGTTCCAGTTGAACAATGTAAAGAGGTTAGCACAGGCCCTCGAGTTAAAACTCCAGAATTCAAATCCTGCCTCCCACATGCTGACCTTGGGTAAGTTACTTAAGTGCTCTGTGCCTAATTTTTTTCTCATCTGTAAAGGAGGTACATTAGTACCTATCTCATGGAGTTGTAAGAATTGTTATAAAGCATGTAAAGCACTTTTAAAAGTGCCAAGCACACGATAAACACTCATTAAATGTTAGCTATCCTTGTTATTTCCAGTTTAAACTCCTTGCTAGCATAAGACCTAATAAACAGCTTCCCCAGGATGGCTTGCAGGCACCTCCAGTTCGGTGTGCTGAAAAATTAAGTTTATTTTTTGCAAAATTGATTTCTCCTGTTTTTCCTATTTTGATTAATAACCCTACAACCCAATCATTAGTCCAAGCCTAGAAAAGAGAACATCCTTTTCCTTCTTCCTCGGCTCCTGAAGCTAGTCATTCATCTGGTTCTGACACTTCTGCTTCATTAATTTCTCTCAAATCAATTTCTTCTCTATTTTCACTGGTACAGCCTTCCTATCTTCCTTATTTCTCCCAGGATTTATTCTTGACTTTTCTTTCTCTCTTAACCTCTACTTTCAGGTAGTGGGTCCTATCCATTGTAATTCAAATCTCTTTCCTCTTCTGCTGCCACTATTTAGTTCGGATTCTCATCATTGTCTTAAGACAATTATAGCCTTCCAACCTCTTCTGCCTTTCTTGTCTCTCAGTTCCATACCCCATTCTTTTCGCCACTGTGCACCTGGAATGATCTATCTAAATTCCAATTTTATCTTGTCACTTTGCTGCCCGAAGACACCATGTTGCCTACTGTATACTTTCAAAGTTCCTTATGGAGCATGTGAGGCCTGCCATTCTTCCATGCTGAACTCTTTACAGAGCCCCAAAAGCCTAAATTTCTTTTTTCCTCTCAAGATTTTGCCCACACAGTCTCTACTTAGAAATCCCTTGCCTCTTGCCTCTCACCCCCACCCAAACTCAACTATCCTTCAGTCTCAGTACACATTTCCTCCTGTGTCTACCTATCCTCTTTTTTATATCTCAGCTGTTAACACTCGCCACATTGCTGTTATTAACTTTTCACTTTCCCCTGGACTGCGAGACCCTGGGGCCCCAATATTGTTGTGTCTATTCGTTCATATCTCCAATGCCTAGAATACAAGATTAAGGGATATATATTTGGGAAGAGAATGGAATAAAAGAGTAAGTGAAAAAGAAAGTCTCATAAAACCATATATGTTGGGAATCAGAATTTTAGAGCTGGGTGGGCAGTGCCCTTGGGGGAGAGGGGGTGTTGCTAGAGCTCACTTAGTTCACTCACTAGTAAGTAAGGAAACCTGGGAAGAGAGGTTGCATAAGGTACCAGAGGTTTATCAGGAGCAGAGCTGGGGCTAGTTCACTCAGTGGTCTGGTTTCTCTGATGAAAGAGTAAAGGACATTGCTCATTACTGGTTTGTGAACCGACACTTGCTTATATGAAGGAAAAATAAGCTTATACATAGTAAACGTAATGATTGCAAATAATTGGGAAATGACCAAGGGAGGCAATGTGAAGCATGTAAATACGTTCATCTGTATTTGACTAATTGTATTGTGACTAATAGCAAGCATTTTGGCAGAGAATAAATTTATGCAGTGTTGTAGATCCATTATTCCCTAAGCACTAAGGGAATCTTTCCATATGTTATTGGTGATTTGATTTTTTTTTCTTTTCAAAGCGATTATGGGGTTGTCTTTTTCCTTTTGATTTGTGTGAGATCTTTATATACGGAAGTCTTCAAAAAGTTCACAGAAGGATTTATTTGTATTATCTTATAATTCAATTTTTCCACAAGCTTTTTGAAGTACCCTTGTATTCTGGATAGTATCCTTTGTCAATTGTGTGTGTTGCAAAACTCTTTTCCAGTTTGTGTCTTGTCTTATCACTATCTTTTTACTGTTTTTTGATAAACAGAATTGTTTAGTCTAGTTTTATCAAATTATTCCCTTGAGAACTATTGTTCCTATTTCTTGTTTAAGAAATCCTTAACCCAAAGTCATGAAAATATTCTCCCATATTATCTTTTGAAAGCACTACCTCTTTGCTTTCCACATGCAAATCATTAATCCATCTGAAATTAATTTTTATGTATGGTGCGAACATTCTTAATAATATGGCTGCTTGGGCAGCTTCCCCCTCCCCTTCTTTTGTTGTTGTTCCAGAATGTCTTAGCTATTCTTGGCCCCTGTACTTCTATATACAGTTTAGAATTAACTTCTAAAGTTCCTCTAATGCCCAGGTGGGGTTTTGTTTGAGATAGCATTTAATTATAGATCGATTTGGAGACAATATTATATCTATTCATTTGTGTAGGTCTTCTTTAGAAATACTCTGCTCAAAATAATTCAAATTTAGACTATTTTAAATACCCTTAATTGGAAAGAGCTAGTAACCCATATTATAAATGGTTCTAGCAACCATACTCTATAAAATCCATTGGCAGGGTATGAATGTGGCTTAGCCTTTTGTTATTTTAAGCAGTTTATCACTAGGAGTTAATTTTAAGAGGAAAAAGCATTCAACTTAGTTTTTATGCAGTTTAAGCAATTTGTATGTAACCTTTTAACTTTATGATACTGGTTTTGCTCTTGGTCCCTAGGCAAGATAATATCTCTAACTAGAGAAGATTCTAGTGTGGTATATATTTGTTATATTTTAGTTGACCCAGCATTTGTACTGCCTTCCTCAAGAGTCTTAATGTGAAGAACATCTCTTTTCATCACCCACCTTCAGAAGCTAAAAACCCAGATTCTCATTCTCCAAGGTCCCTTTCAGCGAAGGCCCAGGATTATATCTTAGGCTCAACAAACAGATGCACCCACCTAAACTTTCTAAGCTGAAATTAATCCATAAAGACTGAGGAAAGAGAATTTTAAGTGGCAGTGGTGGCCAGCTTTCCTAGTGTCTCAAGGCAGTGGTTTCAACAGCATCATCTTGGGGTAGCCATAGCAGTTTAGCAATGGGCGTCCCATAGTAGTAAACTGTCCCCACAGGATTGGTTCTGTGATATGACTGATTGTGAATTGTGATTCCATCTATATACTCACCCTTTATTTCTGCCTCCTCAAAACTAATTCTCCACCCTTCCTGGCAATTCTAAGAGAAGCTCATAATGATTCAGTGCTGTTTAATCAGCCTGTGAGGATTTCTCTTGCTTCCAATTAAGAACCCTGACTTATGCAGCTGCTTACTCTGCCAGTGATTTGTTTGTTTGTTGCTAGTTGGGTCTCTTTAACATTGTTCATTGTCGTTACTGTAAACTGTTCCCTTTCTCGTGTATTCTATTAGTACCTTGGAGTGAGTGACTTAATCTTGCTATTATTTACCTCATAGAAGCGTTTTAAGGATTATATGAAATTATGTGTTTACTCTGTTGCTGGCACATTAGTGTTGTTAAATTCTTTTTTTCATAGTACTTACTCTGTTCTAGCAAACTATATAATTCACTTGTTGTATGGGTTATTGTCTGTCTCCCCCACTAGAATGTAAACCACAAAGGTATGTATCTTTGTCTGTTTCTATGGGCCTAGAATAATGCCTGGCACATAGCAGGCACACAATATTTGTTGAATAAATAAAGGAATCTGAAGTTGCTGTACTTGCTTTATGAAGATGCCTGTACCCTAACTACACAAAGAAAAAGATCAATTATGACTCCCAATATCTCCCAGCATTTCCAGACATCTCTCACCCATCACCCATTCTTGTCTTTGTCATCTCTATTTCATCTCAGAGGGAGCTCTCCTCTTTTCAGGGGCTAATTTTCCAACTGTCCTAGATTCTGTGCCCTCTTCCGTCTTCCAGGATAACCATACCTTTGATTATCCCCTCATTCTTGTCATGTGACTGCTGTCTCCTTTCTTGTAGCCTTTGACTTAGTCATTTCTTCCAGGAAGAAGAAAAAAAAAATTTAATTTTACCCTGAAAATCCTTCAATCTGACACCTCGTTTCTTCTTTTTTTTTTTTTTACCACGAAGTGTCTTGAAAGAGTAAATATTATTACTGTCTTGTTTTTCTAAGTCCTCATTTACACCTCTGCCCCTTGCAGCTGGCTCTCCATATACCACCTCCCTACCACAATCGCTCTGGCAAAGGTTTTTTGTGACATAATTGCCAAATCAAGTGATCTTTAGTCAGACTTACTCTGCTTAATTTCTCTATGGATTTGGCTTTTTTCCAATTTAACAAATATTTATTGAACATATATGGAATTCCCTGCATTTTACTAGGCAGTGAGGATATAAAATATAAGTAAAAGT
This sequence comes from Galeopterus variegatus, assembly GCF_000696425.1. Taxonomy (NCBI): domain Eukaryota; kingdom Metazoa; phylum Chordata; class Mammalia; order Dermoptera; family Cynocephalidae; genus Galeopterus; species Galeopterus variegatus. The sequence continues at coordinate 305,466 of NW_007726810.1, forward strand.
TATGTGCAACAAATAATATATTACACATACTATCAAGAGTACAACATTCCTTAGGACTGTGAACCAAAAAAGTAGTTTTTCTGAGGCAGGAGGAAAGAAGGTACCGGGGAACATAACAAGATGACGTATTATCAGATAATAAAGGGAATGCCTGAGATCTAAGGCAGTAACTTTGCCAACAGCACTGGAAGCATCAGCATGCTTACTATTTTTAAAAATCAGCAATTAGTCTAGTATGGAAAAAGCAGGGGTACATTAAACCAGATAAGGAGGTATTATAATAGACCAGGCAAGATATGATGAAGCCCTGAACTAGAGCAGTGGTAGCTGGGATATGGAGAAGGGAGAGTGGAAGTGGGGTTGCTGGAGAAATGTGCAGAAGTAGACTACTCTGTAAGACTCAGTGCCTGATCTGTTAGTGAAAATGGAGTCATGGGGGAATAGTATGTTCTGCTTTGGATGTAGCATAGTATTTGATGCCGTGAAATATCTATGTAATGAAATTCAGTGGGGGGGGGGCGGTGTTAGAGCAAAGAAGTAACATAATCTGACTAATATTTTTAAGGAATCGCATCTCTCTTGTGTGGAATGAGGCTGTGGGCAGGCAAGAGCAGGGAGTAGGAAGACCAGTTAAGAGGCTATTATAATAATCCAGATGTGAGATAATAAGTTGGATTGAGGTGACAGAAAGAGGACGTGCAAATTGGTTGAATTCTGGATGTATACAAAAGGTAGAAGATTTGCCGATGGAATGGATATAGAGTGTGAGAGAGAGGAGTCAGGGATAACTGGAGAGTTTCACCTGAGCAACTGTAATGATGGAATTGCAATTAATTTAGACAGAGAAGGCTGGAAGGATTCTTTGAGGGAGGGGAGAACAGGAGTTCCCTTTTGACTATTACGTTTGAGAGGTCTGTTAGACATCCTTGGAGAAAAGACATCAAGTTGAAGGTTGGATATACAAGTCTCTAGAGTTCAGGGGAGAGGTCTAGGCTAGAGATACTAATTTAGGAATTATCATTTTTGTAAGTAGTGGAGTTGTACAAAAGATAGACTACCAGTGATTCTCCAGTAGAGATGAGATTTTTATGTTCATTAAACTGAGGAATGAATTTAAGACGGTTGAAACATTGATACAGGTTTTAGATTCAGCAGATTCAGGCTCTGCCACTTCCTTTTGTTTCCTCTGCAGTACCTAACCAAGTGCCATCTCGTTACATGTCTAATACAGTTTGCTGAATAAAAAAGGAGTGCCTTTTCTGAATTGGTAACTAGAGGATCAGGTCTTTTAAGTTAATATGAAAGAAGAGTGGGAATCTCTTGAATTAACTTAAGGCTTTGAATAGTGTTAACTTATTTAGAAATTTTTAATTAATAAAGTCAGTATTTTGAAAAGGAAAAAATTCATTATGTTTTAACCTAAAAACTAATTATATATGTTACTTTTATTAATCTTTGATCATTAGAATTATTAATCATATGGTAGTAATATAATAATCATAAGATTGGTGTTAAAAATGGCTGGTGTGACTTCAGTATGGCTTCCAAAATAAACTAATCACTTGTCAGACCTTTAATATTCATTTGGTTTTCTTTTAGGAAGATTTGGAAACTGGAGTTCACCTTGACCCTGCTGTCAAAGAAGTTCAGTATAATCCTACCTATGAGACAATGTTTGCTCCTGAAGTAAGAAAACATTTTATTTAAGGTTCTGCATTTTGCTAAAGTATTTAAATTATACATAGGTGGATAAACAGTTGGTGAATTTTTAAAAATTTTCTCACAAAAGCATACTATTTAAACTTTTAGGAAATATATCCTTCTATTCTCCAAAAGTTTAAATAATATGCTTTTGTGAGAATACTTTAAAAAATCCACTACCTGCTTATCTACCTACGTACAAATATCTGATAGTATCTGAAAAAGGGAATCTGAAAATATCTGATTCTTAGATATGAACTTAGTTGACATCTTCCTCTCAGCCTTGATAAGGAAATATTATAAATTAACCATAAAGCAAAAATGTTTGGTTTATTAGCATGAATACATAATATATTATGAAACATTTAGTTACAAACACCTCCGAAATGCTATAGTAACACACTGCTGAAAAGCAGTCACAGTGTTTGATGCCTGTTCTCAAAGTATTGAATTTTTTTTGTCCTGATGATAAATGGTTGTAAAAACATTTCAAAAAATGAAGAAGGAAAAAGAAAGCAAACGGTGAGTGTTGTCCATTTAAGAAATTCTTTGAATATTGGCTATTTAGGAAAGTTTGTAGTATAATTAAATTTCTAGATATTTTGTTTTTTGAAATGGAAAAGAATGCTTGATTGACGGAATAGAGATGCCAGGAAATGGTAATTATAAAACAAAAAAAGACTTCAGTAGCAGAATCTTTAAAAAGCATTTTAATGATGGAGGTGAAGGGTTATATGTTATTGCATCTTGGTGGAAAATGAGGTACTTTTTAAAATTTTTCATTTTGCCGCATATAGTCATTCTTTTTGTGATCTATCAGAGTCATCGAGCTATTTCATGTACTTGCCTGCCTCGGTTTCTGCAATCACTTAAGATGGCTATTGAGATGTGTAGCACAGCCAGAGATGTCAGTGCTCGTATTTAGACAGTGTTCCAGCTGTTTTCTGTATTGTATTGATTTTTGCAGCAAGCAAAAGTCTTATTCTCAGGTTCTGACTGCAGCACATTTTAATTTTGTTCCATTATTTCTTAAATCCTTCTAGCCTTTAAACTATAGGCTGTCTCATATCTCTAGGCACCATTTTAGCAGGCGCATTGAAGATAGGTGTATTTTATATATATGCTTCATGATTTTTAAATAAAAAGTACTTTAATAAAATAAAGCCACTGAATTCAGAAAATGAGGAAATTTGGAAGTAGTGTGGTGTATGACATTCTGATGTCAGTTTATTTTCTATGAAGTCTGCTTTTCTTCAGTTTTTCAATCCTATGCATAACTAATACATTGCTGTGTAATTTCATCTTTCAAAACTTTCAAGAAAAAGGTCAGTTAAAACTTTTTCTGGTGATGATGAGGCAATAGGCCTATCATTCTCTTTGCAGGGTTATCAATCCTTTAATGTTCTGTTCTTTTTCCTCATGTTAGGGAGCCTCATAGTAAACACACAAATGAGTTTATGTTAGGAACGCTTTAATACTTGCTAACAATTTGAGAAAGCAGTGATGGAATTTAATTATAATTTTCCCTGGTTGCCAAATGAATTGTCTGTGGCATAACAAATTATGAACTTTGTGTTCTAAACATTTTCTTTATTTAAAAAACAAAAAAGAAAAGAGTTGGATTTTTCTAGTACCTTTCATAATCACATAAATTAAGAGCACTTGACATAATATATTCTGGCACTCTTTTACCCAATTTTTTAAAAGTTAAAGGGTATAATTGTGCCTTTAAGGAATGTTGTAATGTAGTAGAATGCTTGTTTGTTCTACCTTCAGTTCTACCAATTAATAAAACTTTTGGCCCTAAGGCAGGTAAAATACATCATCTTCAGCTTTTTTCTTCATTTGTAACATGAGAAGGAGAATACCTCTCTAACTATCCAGGATTTTTGTACAGATCAGATTTAATAACATTTGGAAAAGCATTCTGGAAACTTAAAGCCTTATAAACAGATAATAATGGTACTATTTTGTGTAACACTTTCATAAGATGACTTTTCAGAGTGGAGAAATTTTACTTACATTTGTAATATCTTTTCCTAGGGACTTTTCCAAGCACTTCATTTTTTTTGTCTGTTTTCCTATCCTCTGTTCCCACTGGGATTCTTATTAATCTTTCCTTCATTAGTGCTTTCTATAAGTATCAAAGATTCTGAATCTCTGCCTTCAAGGAACTAATAATCTAGTGGAGGAGAAGCATGATTTTGGTTTTTTTAAATTATATCACAGTGCCATTATTGCTATAAAAGTCACCAAAAATCCCCCAAATCTTCATTTAGACAGAATTACAGTAACTCTTAATTAACTAGAGCAACACTGTCAAATAGAACTTCTTGAGGTAATGGGTATGTAGTAGCCACATGTGGCTACTGAGCTCTTGAAATAAATAGCCACATATAGACTTGGAGGAGCTGGGTTCCTCTCCTGTCCCAGGGGCTGACAAACAGTATTAATCAGCCATTGCCCGATTGCACCAAACCTTGTGAGAATAATATGTTCCCAAATAGGTTAATCAGCCCTTGGTGACTTAGAGTTAAAAGTATAGTATAGTAATTCCAGTAATTCTAGCTTTCATATACTCAGAACTTACATTTCTCTTTGTTTTTTGTTTGTTTGATTTTTTTCTCCTTATAACACTGCAGTTTGGACCAGAAAATCCCTTTAGGACACAGCAAATGGCTGCCCCTAGAAATATGCTTTCTGGATATGCAGAACCAGCTCATATCAATGATTTCATGTTTGAACAGCAAAGAAGAACTTTTGCCACATACGGTAAGGTGATAAGACTTAAACAGTTTCAAGTTTGGCCTTATTAAAAGTGCGATTTGTATGTGTTATGATTATTTTATCTTCTGTCTTTTTAAATTTATTAATCTAGATTCCTTCAAAAACAGTAGTATTCGTTCCTACACACATCTAAAAATATTTATACAAATGGGAAGGTGATCTAATAGTTTTAGCTGTCATTTTAAATTCACTGTGATTTCTGAGTACTAGAAATGGATTACATGATCTTAAAAACAGAATGTTCTTTGTTGTTGTACTTGGTAATGAACACTTGTTATTGAAGGTCCACTATATGCAGATTGCTGTTAGGGGTGGTAAGTGAAAAGGTAATGTTAAGAGATTACATTTTTTATCTTATTATATGCCAGTTAACTTTACTCTGTTTCTCAGATCTTACCTCTGAAATGTTTTCTCTTGATCATTGAGGGGTGTCAGGAAATAAAATACAGTAGTCACAGATTCATTGTGTTTAGTTATATCCTATCAATAGTGGGATTTTAAAAAGTTCATGCGCATGGAAACTGGTTGTAAAAAGGATTGTCATATATTAGGTCATATTTCACCATGACAAGGTTATAATTAACTTAAAGTGTGTCGAAAGCACAGCTGAGATTGTATACCACTATAATCATCCAAAAGAGTGACACTTCCAATCCAATAAAATGGTATCAAATGCATTGTACCCATTGCTTGTATAAGGGGTCACATGAAACCTAAAATAGTGTGCAGCACATAAAAATCAACTATTGCATCATGAATGTACTATATTCTAGCCTTTAATAAACAGACTTTTAAAGACTTTGCTTGTTTTTTTAGGCTTTAGCAGGGCCTTGAGCCATAAGTTAGATAGCTTAAATCTCCTTTAAAACAAAACAGAATGGGGTGGGGGGGAAGCCCAGTTAAACTAATACTGATACTTCCTTTTCTTCTTAAATTACTTTATAGCAAGAATAAGCATTTAAAACCATTCTGTTGGATTTAGACCTGGGTTTGGAAATGGTCTTATTTAAAAAAAAAAAAAATTGCCAGTGATTGTTGCCCCTCCCACTAGGAAGTGGTGGGCTAGGACACAGGTTGAGCTATTTTGTGAATTAAAGACATAAAAATTGAGTGTGGGTCTATACTATATTAGGCAGCCTCGAATAAAAGGAGTGACCAGTTGCAAAACTAAGGAAATTATGGTCTGTCTCCTTTATGATAGATCATACAACTGAGAGAAATTTGTTTGAACTTAATAAACAAGTGGACCAACCTCAGGTTTAAAACTGTCTCTTTTTTCTTTACCCCAAGTACTGAGCAAGTATAGCTTCTGTTATAATTTTCTCATAGAAAGTTCTCAGCACACTTCAGATGGTGATTCCAATGCCAGCTTCCTATCTACTTGTCTTTGGTTTGGTTTTTTCCACACGTATACATGGAATGTAAGGCTGTGAGACCTTTCTGTTACCTTCCCTCATTTGCAAAGTACCAGGGATCATACCTTCCTTTTACTTGTACTAGTGTTATCTATGAGACTTAAAGGAGATGGCACATGAAGTCAATTTTACCTAAGTCTCATATTTGTAATTTTGCAATATCGCTGCTGGGATATAGAACAAACATTGATCCTACTTATCTTCCCATTTTTAAATGTTGTAGCATTGTTATAATCTCAGTGAATTCTTTCTGGAAGATTTATATTCTACAATACATTTAATTTATCATAAAGCCCAACTGTAGAGTCCCATATTTATAACTCTGGGATATCACTGTTGAGATAAAGAACAAACATTGATCCTTCTTATCTTTCTATTTTTAAATGTTGTAGCATTGTTATAATCTCACTGAATTCTTTCTGGAAGATTTATATTCTACTTACATTTCGTTTATCATAAAGTCCAACTGTAGAGTCCTTTCAGTGAAGGCAGTCTTTTTTCCTGTATCATCACATTTACTTACTCTACAGTTTTCTCTTTAGCTCCCATGTACAGTATTTCTTCTGACTTCTTAGTTCCTCAGTAGTTTGTATGAATTTTTTTGGTTCCTGGCCTGCTCCCTGGCTGGTCTTATGGGGCTTTTAAGTGAGGTTTATTCCCTTTGTTCTACTTTCACCCAGAATTTTCTCTATACCAGTCTATGGAAGTAGAAAATAGAATTTTTTTTATTTTTTATTTTTTATTTTTTTCTAAAAGATGACCGGTAAGGAGATCTTAACCCTTGACTTGGTGTTGTCAGCACCACTCTCCCAAGTGAGCTAACCGGCCATCCCTATATAGGGATCTGAACCCATGGCCTTGGTGTTATCAGCACCGCACTCTCCCAAGTGAGCCATGGGCTGGCCCCTAGAAAATAGAATTTTAAATGAATACCCTTAGTCTCACCATAGTCATTATTAGCATGAGTTTTAACTTCAATGTTAGAAGCTCTTTATTAACATTTTCAAATGATTTTTTAAAATAGTCTTCTAAAAAAAGATGATATAATTTATGTAAGAATTCCTTGTGTCATTTAGATTTCAAGTTGGTTTCAGTTTTCACTATTAAAAATTTGATGGATATATTATACTGCAGTAAAATGCTTTTTAAAATGTGGTAGTAAATATTTTTATACATAAAACTTTATAGATATTTTTTATTATTTTCTTAAATGAATTCCCAAAAGTAGGTCAATGAATATAAATGTTTTAAAGCTTTTGCTATATATTATCAAACTGCTTTCCAAAAGAATTCTCCTGGCTTACTCTGCCATCAGCATGTATAAAAGTCCTATTTCTCTTTGCCTAAGAGCCATATAATTGTGTTTTGTTTATTTGATAACCAGAATATTATATCTCTTTATTTCAGTTTGATTTTTCTGGACTGTTAGTGAGGAGGAAGGTTTTTTCATATATTTGTGACCATTCTTTTACAGATTATTTGTATTCTCTTTTCATTTACCTATTAGAATCTTAGTAATAATAATCTTAAGGATATAATAATAAAATTAATATTATTATAGCCATTTCAAATAAGACTACCAAAAGGAAGAAAGTAGACATTAACTCCATTAAAAAGACAAAATGGAAAATAAGCTTTAGAAAGATAGATGAGAACATTTAAGAACTAAAATGCAGATGTATTTACTTATTTGAGATGCAGGATAGTAGAAAACTAATTGGACTGAAATTCTGTAGTGTTAGATCTTCTGTCGCTGGCTGATTTGTAGTAGGACATATGGCTAAATATTTAGCTTCTCTTGTTTGTAAAAGGAAAATAATATTGTTCCCCAGTCACCTGGGGTAGAAAGCAATAGTGGGGATGGTGATAGTGGGAGCAAAGATTTTTACAACCGAGATGTGGAAGAGGAGGAGGAAAGCGTTAAGTTTCTTTCCCCAGAAACAAGACTATGGACAGATGAGTTGGGAATTGGTGCTTACACAGAGACAAGAAGGACCAGGAATACCCCTTCCCTGTCTGTCTCCTCCTCCACCCCACCAAAAACACAGCATTCAATGCCAAATATATAGCTGTAAACCTCCTTTCAAAGTATAATTTACATTCTAAATAAGTTTTTATGGTAGAGATGGGAATTTTAAACTCAGGGTATGTGGGTCTGAATTTTATATGAGCCTTATAAAAGTCTCATTTTCTAAAAAAGTCATGTACAGAGCACTGTTCTATACATCAAAAACATGAAAGATGAAATAACTCATGGAATTTTAACCTGTGATTTCAGAGATTCTATTCCAAAGCTGCTTTCCATCAAGCTCTTTCCTCTGGCTAAGAACATATTTCTTTATGCAAATGAGCGAATAGCCAAGTGGTTTGTTCTATTCCAGCATATCACAAGAGTGAGTTGAACACCCACATCCTTAGCTTGTTCGAAAAGATGTTTCATGACAAATCTTTTTTCTGTTCCCCAAAAGAAGTTTCCTTTAATCTTTAGCTGAAAAACAAAAATGTTAAATACATCCACTAGAATGTGCCCTTTAAAAAACATGGGCTAGTACTCCATCAGTGTTTACATGGGTTATAGGCTGTATGCTAATCAATGATCTAGTTCTCTTGTGTGACTTTGCTGGATTATTATTAAAACTGATGTTATCAGATTATTTTGCTAGCACCCCCACTTGAGGAAAAATTGATTTGAGTTAATTTAGGTAGACTTTCTTTAAGTTCCCATAGACCACTGAAGACCACGTTTATATGTAGCTACATACTCTGTAACTAGTTGAAGGAGTGTATTCATGTGCTAGTAGATATTCTTACTTCTCTTACCAAGGAAATATAAAGAATGACTTATGAAGTAGAAATATGTTACTTTAAGATTGGGAAGGAAGACTGTCCTTACTAAGAATAGCATTTTCAAAATAATAGTTAGATCTTATGTAATTCTTCATACCCTATTTCTTCTTTTTATTATTTAATAGTTTTTATAATTTGATAAACTTGGTCCTGTAATGTACATTACCAAAAAGAAAAAGAAAATGTTTTCTAAATTTCCAAATGAATAATGTACATATATTTTTAAGCTCTTAGAATATTTTAAACTAATGTTTGATACCTTGGCCAGAAAGAGAGGCTCTTAGTAATGTAATATCAATATGCTAGATTCATCCTATAAGATAACTTCTTATTCTGCTGAAGTAATTCGTGGTGCATCCTGAGATTTGTGTTAATTGTTCTAAATAGCTCAGGAAAGAAGGATTGATCCTAAGTTACAGACATTATTTTCGTCTCTAGGAAGGAAAATGTGAAATGAGTGTATTTGTATAGTAATAAAATGAATTGTAAATGACAAAATGGAGTCAGTAATTTGTACTTTTTCCCTTTCAGGTTATGCATTGGACCCTTCATTAGATACTCATCAAGTGTCTGCTAAATATATTGGTTCTGTAGAAGAAGCTGAAAAAAATCAAGGTAATTTATTTGAAACATTTAATATATCTTGCAGATTGATTTTAATTAGAAAGTAGGGAAAATAATAGTATTTTATTTAGCTCTTGATTTTTTTTTTAAAGTTGAGTCAATAGAGTGATATCATTTAGAACAATATAGTTTAGAACTATTACAGTTCAGAGCTTGCTTTTGCCACTTACTAGCTGTACAACCTTACAGGGAAGATAGTGGTATATATATCTCTTTGGGTTGTTTTGAGTACTTGGCACCGTGGCGACCCTGTAGAAATCATTCAATAAATTATAATTAATGTATAGATAATTTTAGCAGTTGACTTCTCAACATTAATGTCAAACTACATTTTAACAGAACAGAAAAATTTTATTTTGCATGTTTGTAAAGATTGTCCTTGAAGGGTTGCTTGGAAGGCTGAATTTGAACATATGTTTTAAAATACATGTTTGTTCATATTCATTTTGTACTTATTATAATAAGACAAAGCATCATACTATAAATGGCAACTTGTCACAAAGCTCATCAGCCCATTGGAATCTTAATCTATAAAATGCCATTAAAAAAAAATGCTGGTTATGTAGAGACACTTCTACTTAGTAGCTATAGAACCTATATAATTAAGCTACCTTCTATGTATGAGCTAGATTATTGCTGAAATAGAATTTTAACAAGCTTTCGTAATAACACAGCCTGAAGGAAACTGATTTGAATTAATATAGATAGACTTTTTTTCGTTAAATTAGACCTCTGCAAGCCACATTTGTTTGTGACTAGATTCCATAGACCTTTCTTTTTCCAATTTAATGACTATACACAATATGTCATCTCCTACTGATCAAATCCGAATCTCTACCAGAAACATCCTCCTTCCTCTTTTCATTTTACTATTAAAATTTATATTATTAGTGAAGTTTAGATTGAGATCACTTGGAAAAAATACCAGATACCTATGAAAGCTTGTTTAATTTATATTGTTGCATTACAAGTAAAATAAAAGTAAGTTATGAAGTACTTACTGTAATTAATTCAGTTTTTAAATGATGGATTACAGTTTGTTCTTGCCTTCAAGAGTCACTTTATCATTATTTAGCAATATTGAGTTTCTGGGTTTCTTTGAAAAAGTGGTAAAAATTTACTGATAATAGGTTTTTCATTCATTAAAGGGGTTGTGTACTATTGTAGGATCACATACCTGAGTCTTTTCTTTAAAAATATTAGAACTTGTAAAATATTGCAGTGGTAGAAAGCTTTTTTCCCAGAAGGTTGAATCCTTTTTGTGTAGCATGAGCTGGTGTATGTGTCATATTCATATAGACTTTGTTTATTTTTGTTTTTTAATCTTTGGTCACTTGAACAATCACCTTTTTTTAACCATACAAAATAAAATTATATATAATGCTGATATTTCTTTGGAAAATATACAATTTGTGATCTCTCTTTTTTTTTTTTTTTTTTTTGTTTAATGCAGGCTTAACTGTGTTTGAAACTGGTCAGAAGAAAACAGAAAAGAGGAAAAAGTTCAAAGAAAATGATGCATCTAATATTGATGGTTTCTTGGGTCCATGGGCAAAATATGTGGATGAGAAAGATGTAGCCAAACCTTCAGAAGTAAGTTTTGAGGTTTCTCTTTGTCAGTTCAGGTGCATGCTATGTCTGTATGAAGGATACCTATATTAATAAACTAAAGATTTCCTTAGAGAACCACATGACTCATCACAATTTTTCTGTCTTGGTTGATTTATTGAAAACAATAAAGTTTTTTGTTTTTCTTTGCAGTCTTTTCATTTACCCTTTTTTCTGATTTATTTTTTCTGTACTTCTTAATTAAAATACTCTGTTAAATAACTTTTGAATAAAAATCACCTTGATTATGCATTAAGCTGCCATCATAGCTGCTCTTCTGATATCAGACATTCAGATAGTAACAATAGAATCAACCTTTCTACAATACTAGAGTTGATGGTGGGTTTTATTTATTTATTAATTTATTTAAAACTTTTAACAAATTTTATCTATACTGTCTTAAAAAAAATAGTACTATGAAATTTATAAAGTAAAATTACAGAGCTCTACCCTTCCCTTCCCCATCTTCTAATACCACTGTCTCTATGAGCCAGGCACTATTCTACATTCTAGGGATACAGTAATGGACAAAATCAAGAAAATCTTATCCTCATGAAGCTTATATTCTAGCTGTTACTTACATCGATATATCTTAATAATTTACATATGTTGATATTTATTTATTTTAGACATCATCTGTTGACTTCTTTTATTATAGATACAGATTTACTACTACACTATCTTCTCTCCTCAGCTCCTCCTAAAAAAGCTGTGTCACAAATCTGTAGTCATTCCTTATGTCCTTATGACTATGTAAATGCTGTTTATTGAAGAACAACATTGTGTGCTAAAATTCAGTTTTCTTTCTGGTAGTAGATTTTCTAATTGCCTTGTCTTTTCAAGTACATAAATAGCATAGCGTGTCAAATTTATTTCTAAGTGTTCCAGAAGGAGGAGTTTGTATAAAACCAGTTTAAAAGTATTATCTATTATCCATTATGTATTTAATGCCATTTTGTAATCTGTGGAAGAGGTCATCAGTCTCTGCTTATGGGAGAGTTGAGATTGTTATTCTGGGAGACATACCTGCAACTATTGCTTCACCAAACATGTGAACCTCAGTATAAAGAATTTATAACCAACTTTGAGCATGATAGTGTTCTAGAACATTTATTTCAATGTTCACTCCTTAATTTCCTTAGGAAGAACAAAAAGAATTGGATGAAATTACAGCAAAGAGGCAGAAAAAAGGCAAACAAGAAGAAGAGAAACCTGGGGAGGAGAAGACAATCTTACATGGTAATATATTTTTTATGTTTCTTCATTTTTATGAAAAATACTCATATTTAGTCTGTTCATATAATATCAATTGCCCTTACTCTCAGCTGCTATAAAATTATTATTTTAAAAATAATTATGTTGGACAATTTTCATCCCAAAGAAATTATAGCAGATTCTTCTGTGTGCTAATAAAGGAGAGAAAAATAGCATGATTAATGAGAGCCACAGATAATTTTTTGAAGTGTTAATTTAAAAAATGGTAGATAAAGAAGAAACTTGAATTGTCCACAGTCTATTCTTTCCTAAGATAAAGTATACACTTTTTAGTGTATTAACAGTGCCCCAGTCATTTTAACTATTTGTTTTTAACTCAAGCCAAATATGCAGGTATCTTCTCAATTCATAACTGTTAATAAATTACCCTTAAAAAAGAATTAACTTTGTTTTTCATGCGAATAGATCAGAGATTAAGACTCTCATACTTATTTTGACTTCTGAGAGGAAAAGCATATTCATCAAAATAAATTATAAATATTCTAGAATGTATCTGTTCATTAATAGTTATATTTAGGAGATTATGTAGTGATTGTCTGAAACTATAAAGAATAATTCAGCACTTATAGTGTTGGTTATTCTAATGGTATATTATATCAAATATTTAAGTTTGATGAGGTCATATTTGGTTTCTCAAGCTTTAGTTTTTTGTTTGTTTGTTTTTATTTTAACTTCTCAATATACATTGTAGTAGATTTTCATGACCCTTTACCTGTTCCTCTTCCCCCCTCCCTTTCTCCCCTCCCCCCCATCATATCTGTTCACTTGTCTTTAAAAGTTCAAGGAATTGTTGTGATTATTGTGTCTTCTTCCCCCGCCATGTTTGTTAATGTGTTTATTTATTTATTTACTTTTAGCTCCCACAAATAAGTGAGAACATGTGGTATTCCTCTTTCTGTGCCTGACTTGTTTCACTTAATACAATTTTCTCTAAGTCCATCCATGTTGTTGCGAATGGTTGTATTTTGTTCTTTTTTATAGCAGAGTAGTAATCCATTGTGTAGATATACCACATTTTCCGTATCTACTCATCTGATGATGGACATTTGGGCTGGTTCCAACTCTTTGCTATTGTAAATAGTGCCACAATAAACATTGGAGTACAGGTATCCCTTTGGCATGATGATTTCCATTCCTCTGGGTATATTCCCAGCAGTGGAATAGCTGGCTCATATGGTAGCTCTATCTGTAATTGTTTGAAGAAACTCCATACCATTTTCCATAAAGGCTGCACCATTTGGCAGTCCCACCAACAGTGTATGAAAGCTCCTTTTTCTCCACAACCTCTCCAGCACTTATCATTCTCAGTCTTTTGGATATTAGCCATCCTGACTGGAGTGAGATAGTATCACAGAGTGGTCTTGATTTGCATTTCCCATGTGCTGAGTGAGGTTGAGCATTTTTTCATATGTCTGTTGGCCATTCATATATCTTCCTTTGAGAAATGCCTATTCAACTTCTTTGCCCATTTTTTCATTGGGTTATTTGTTTTTTGGCTTTAAAGTTGTTTGAGTTCCTTGTATATTCTGGATATTAAGCCTTTGTCTGGTGTATATTTAGCAAATATTTTCTCCCACTCTGTTGGTTGTCTTTTGACTCTGCTGATTATTTCTTTTGCTGTGCAGAAGCTTTTCAGTTTGATATAATCCCATTTGTTTATTTTACCTTTAATTGCTTGTGCTTTGGGGGTCCTATTCATGAAGTCTGTACCCAGTCCTACTTACTGGAGTGTTTCCTCTATGTTTTCTTTAAGGAGTTTTATTGTTTTAGGATGTATATTTAATTCTTTAGTCCATTTTTGAGTTGATTTTGGTTTATGGTGAGAGGTATGGGTCTAGTTTCATTCTCCTACATATGAATATCCAGTTTTCCCAGCACCATTTGTTGAAGAGACAGTCTTCCCCAATGTGTGTACTTGCTGTCTTTGTCAAAGATCAGATGGTTGTAGGTGTATGGGTTGATTTCTGGGTTCTCTATTCTATTCCATTGATCTCCAAGGAGTCTATGTAGTACTGTGGTGCCTGCAACCATAACAACAGCCAACATTTACTGAGTACTTACCCTATGCCAGGCATGCTGCTAAATGCCTTATAGATACTGTGGCATTTCATTCCCACAGGTGACTTTTATTGTAAAATTTGTGGTGAAAGTGGGAAAAGAGGAATGAAGAGGAACCAGAGGGCATAAAAGAGGAAAGCGAAGGAAAAGGATAGTTAATATTTTTGTTTTGTTTTAACTTCCTTCTTATCCTGCTTTGCTTCTGATTCTTTAACAGTGACTCACCAGGACCAAGTATTATCTTTTCTTCCCTTGCTGTAATTATACTGCAATGAAGTCTTTTTCTATATATCACTAAAATGTATAATGAGTAAAAGAAGTATAGATTTTGTTTGAAGATCTCATACTCATTGCATGTTTTAAGAATTCCAAAATGCTACCTGTAGTTGTAAATGATAACAGTGATTTCAGGCAGCTAAATTTTAGCTGACTGTTGATCTTAATGTCATCAGAGTGTTATTACCTAAACCTTAATATGGAATGATATCCCTGTGAATAAATTGTTATGATTTTAAGAATATAGATTTTTATGACTATGGCTTGTATTTGTTCATTGCTTTCCTTTGCCTTCTTGTTTCAGTTAAAGAAATGTATGACTATCAAGGCAGGTCCTATCTTCACATACCTCAGGATGTTGGTGTTAATCTACGGTCAACTGTGCCACCTGAGAAGTGTTATCTTCCTAAAAAACAAATTCATGTGTGGACTGGACACACAAAGGTAATCAATCTTATTGTTTTTGTCTGCTGTAATGTTTTAAACAGCAAAGCTAACATAAAGTTTCAGCCATTGTTGTGGAACATTTAATACTTATGGTAAAGGTACAGGAAAGTCAAGATAGAGCAGGGAAGTCAAATTGAAGATAAACCTGAATTAGGCTTTGGAGGTACCCACACACATCAGTCACAAGTGACTAGTCAGCTTTCAAGGCCATCTAGATTGGCCATGACATAAGCATTCATGGTTTGGTATCCTGCCCCCTCATTGCAGCCCAGGCCTTCCACCACAAGTTCCTGCCACAATCTGCTTCCTCTTGGACATCAAGTGAATAATAAATGGGCTGTCAGTAACCCCTAGTCCCAAGCTTAGCCTCAGTAATTTTTCCCTGGCTTTTGGGTTATCGCACTTCAGAGATTAGATGCTCCCTGATTTATAAACTATGATAATATTTAAACTAATGCAGAAAAAAGATACATGAAAACTTTTGTTGTTGATATTCTTTGTCATCTGCCTACTCCAACTGATAATTTCCAGCTCTTTGCAAAGAGCAAAGTGACTAAGTAAAAGAAGGAAGAGAAGTGGGGGCATTAGCAATTTGATTGACTCAGGATTCCCCTGGGTGAGGAAGTCAATATAAAGGTTAAAAAAAAAAATTTCAAAAGCTCATTGTCAATAAGATCTGCTCTTGGAATACTAATGAAGGTTATTCTGGAGCATAATTTTTGGAATGAAGAAAAATAGCAAATTAGGTTGCTTAAAATATACTGTCTTTTCTTTATGCTTAATTTTAGCTGATATTTAGAATGCTTCTGTTTGATAACTTTAATACCTTTTTATAGGGTGTCAGTGCAGTCAGATTGTTTCCTCTCTCTGGCCATTTATTGCTGTCTTGTTCCATGGACTGTAAAATTAAGGTGAGTTTTCAGTAACAGAGTAGGAGTGCTGCAACACTAGTGTTTTGGTTAAATCTATTTCGTTAACTATAAATAAGTTTGGGTTTGTTGGACAATTAAAAGCTAATTATTTTCTCTTAGACCCTGTGAAAACAGCAATTTATGAACTGTTTCCAAACATGTAGATTCAAATATGGCTCTGTGGTCCAATAGACTAGGCTTTTTTTTGTTTTAAGCTTAGACTGCTGATCAGGCTGTAATCCAGTCACTTTGGCTTTAGGCACATAAATATTCATTCATTGATGATGCATTTTTATAGAAGTTTTGGATTTGTAACTGAGTTCATTAGTTCCTCAGAACCTTGTGAGGTAGAGAGGACACGTATTAGAAATCCCATCTTTAGATAGTAAACAGTGTAATTCATTCTTTTTCTTCTAAATACTAGCAGACTCCAAGTAGCAGAATTGCTTCCAGCCCCTTCTCCAAATTTTTCTAGTATTGGGAAGCTCCATCTCTAGCTTTTACTCAGCTGTAGAGAATAGAAAAAAACTGTGTTGCCAATGCATGTCATCCTGAATATGGGGAAAGCCTTGAAAAAAATCTTTATCTGAAAGGAAAATTCTTATCTTTTTTGTGTCTTCTCTATGTCCAGATCATTATGATGGTTCAATAAACACCAACCCTGTAGTGTTCTTGGGGCTTGGAGAGTTGAATCATTAAAATTTTATCATTTGTAAATAATCATGGATATTAACAGTATATAAAGGCAGCTTCTTTTGATGAGAACAACCATTTAAGCATTTGTCTCTAATAGCTTAAAATGACAGGCCAACAGTTTGGAGTAAAAACCTTTATTTCCTTTCTCTTTTTCTTTATACAAAGTATATTAAGATTATGATCTTCTCTTTGACCCACTAAGGAGCATAGAATTCAAATTAGCTCACTTCTATAAACATTTATTAGGTACCTATTATGTGCAAGGGGCTGAGAATAAAAAATTATTAAGGCATTGTCATTGCCCTTAGGGTGATCATTTTATTATGACAGAAGTGATCACTATAGGCAGGCACAAAGTATTCTGGTTTCAAAGAAGCAGCATACTTCAGTAGGAAGGTTAACTAAGTAAAGAGTGGAAAAGAGGGGCCGGCCCGGTGGCGCACTGGATAGTGTGCCGCTTGGGAAGCGTGGCGGCGCTCCCGCCCGAGGGTTCGGATCCCACATACAGACCGGTTCCCGCTCACTGGCTGAGCGAGGCGCGGGAGCAACACCGAGGGTTGCGATCCCGTTGCTGGTCCCCGGTCCAGTGCAGGGGCAACACTGAGGGTTGTGATCCGTTGCCGGACACGGAAAAAGACAAAAGACAAAAAAAAAAAAAAAAAGAGTGGGAAAGAGTAGAGTATGTTTTAGAAGAGTGAATAGACTGAATCATCATGGAGTGTGCGGAAAACTGCAACAATTTTGTGGTTGCTGGAGCATAAAATCTAACAGACAAAGAATGATTACAGTCATAGGCAAGGAAACAGGTCTTCGGAGGTCCTTGCCTGGTATGCTATGGAAACTGACACTTCATCCTGTTGGCACTGGGTGGCCAGGAAATGTTTTCTGTTTTAGAGCACTAGCAACATTGTCGAGGATTGGATTTGAGGCAGGCAAGAATGAAGTTTGTTTTGAAGCTATCGTATTAATCCATTTTAGATAAGAGAATTATGAGCCTGTTGTTTTAGTCTAGGTCATCATTTTCAAACAGCTTCTATAATATTTGTTACTTCAGAAAAGTTTTTTTTTTTTTAAAAAAAGCCTTTCAAAATGTATACATGGCAGTTTTAATAACATTTAATTCCTTTAAAAGTAGTTCATAGTAGTACAAAAGAAACTTTTTGTCATAGAAAATATGTAAAATGTAGAAAGAACAATAAGAAAATTAAAATCACCTTTATTAACTCAATCTATAGTTATAAGTTCTCTTGATTTTTTTTATTTATTTTTTTTTTTGCAGCTGGCCAGTACAGGGATCTGAACCCTTGACCTTGATTAACACTGAGCTCTAACCAACTGAGCTAACTGGCCAGCTCTAAGTTCTCTTGATATTTTAAAGTAGCGATCTTTAAAACTCTTTAGTTTTAAAGAGCATATACGCATATATATGTGTGTGTTCCAAATAGTACAATACAAATCAGCAACACAAAGCAATATTTAGCAATGAAATTCCCTATACATACACAGATATGCACATATGTAATCAGCATATGACTTATTAAATTTAATATTTTCATGTGCTGTTTTTTTCTCCAGCTATGGGAGGTTTATGGAGACCGACGCTGTCTGCGAACGTTTATTGGTAATACTTCTTTTCTCTCTGGCTATAAATCTGTTGGGGAAGACTTTTTAAAGTAAGATAACATCATGGACAGTAATATACTGATATGAAAGAAAGTCTCCTTAGACTTGAACTGAGTCTGGAAGGAGGAATAAGTCACCCCAGGGAGACAAAGAAAGAGAACTAGGAAGCAAGAGCAGCAGAAGCAAAAGCCACAGCAGTACGAGGAAATATGCTGCTTTGGGAGAACCACATCTATTTCAGAATTGCTAGGGGATGGAGGCTGTTGAGAGACAGAAATGGAGAAAAGTAGTAGAAGGGGGACCAGAGCATGGAAGACCTTCTGTGCCACTGATAAAGAGTTTAGACTCTACCCTAAGGACACTGGGGACCCATTAAACAGCTCTTGCAGGAAAGTGACATGATTTGAAGTTTACAAAGATCATGTGTCAATATGGAGGCTGCTTTGGGAGGACAAGTGCGGAGGAAGGGAAACAAATTACATGGTGCATTAGTCCGTTTCTGTTGCTTTTAACATAAATACCTGAAACTGAGTGACTTATAAAGAAAACAAAATTTATTGCTTACAGTTTTGAAGGCTGGGAAGTCCACAATACAGGAAATACATCTGGTGAAGTTCTTGGTGGTGTTGTCAGTGACCCAGGGCCTCACATGCAGAAATGATGGAGCAGAGAGAGAGAGACTCTCAAGTCCTATCCTTTTAAAGCCCTCAGAATCACACCCTGGACCAGCATTATTAATCCATTCACTATGACATAGTCCAACAATCTAATCACCTCTTCAAGGCTCCACCTTTCAATTATCATAATAGGATTTCCCACCCTCAATAGTTACAGTGGGGACTAAGCTTTAATTTATGGACTTTGGAGCACACAGTTCAATCAATCCATAGCAAATGGTTATTTCATTGGTCTGGATTAGAGATGATGAGAGTCTGAGCCAAAGCAGCAGAGAGAGAAAATAAAGGAACTATTAAGAGTTAAAATCAATAGGATTAAGTAACAGAATGTGAATGATAAGAGTGAAGCAGGAATCTAGGGTGACTCCCAGGTAGCTGGATGAATGGTGTCGTCATTCACCAAGAGAGGGAACATTAAAGGATGGTGAGGTTTTAGACTCATTTAATTTGAGCTGCCTTTGAGATATGAGGTGAAAATGTCCAATAAGCAATTAGATAGCCTGATGCTTAGCTTTGAAGAGAGATTGGGAATTGGCAGCCAATGCATAAAAAAGTTTGAGATTGAGAGAACTCTTTGAAGAGAAGAAAAGGGCCAAAGGGAGGACAGCTTTGTGACAAACCAGTCTTTTTGGTAGAGAAAGGTTTATTGTGTTTGTCAAATTTCATGTGAAGGCTACTCTTTCCAAATTTAACTGTACCACATTGAGACTGTGTGTGAATTGTAGTAGCTCCATTTTTAGATTAAAGTGGGAGTCTGTCCTGCAGTGCTTTGTGATGATTTTAGGGCCTCACTGCACACATAAGTACTGCCCAGGATGCCACAGCAGCCCTAAGGAAGATTTGTGGAAAGGCTGTTAGCTGAGGACCAGGGAACAAAATGACTCCATCAGACATGGTGGATTTGGTCCCCATCTGTCTCCCCTGTAATCACAAACCATTTCTCAGTAAAAAACTGAAATATTTAGGAAGATGATAGCAGCCCTGACTGGGACTCCTGCTATAGAAAAGAATGCCTAATTGCCATGGCAATACTGTCTGACTGGAGTTCATTGGTGGTGGGGTTCAGGGCTGTTGCATGAAATTGAAAATTTGTGCCATGCACAGTTTACATGTCTGTACATGTCTTGGTCATGGTGGGGGTGTAAAAATAGGAAACTTTCTGCTTTTGTTTAGCCACATTTTATTTGTGCCTGTAACTTTCAGAAGAGTCAGTCTGGAAAGTAGTACAGCATAATCAACACCTTAAAATTAATTTATTGTCAAAATGCCATATTAAAACAAAATAGGCACTAATATAATTTTTAAAAAGACAGTAGTCTCTGAGATTCTGAAACAGTTTCTGTGAAGTTTGGTAATGTGATCACAGAAATATGCAATTATTGAACAAGGGCTACAATTTCCTGAACTTTGGGTTTAGGTCATTTTGTTTTCACTTCCAGCCTGATGAGCAATCTGAGAGTGAATCTCCAAAATGTCAGCAGTCATTTCTTTCATTGGCAATAATTGGTCTGTTATGTTTACATAAATTCTTGGCTGGTTAGTCATCAGTTGTATGTACTGCATATTAAGAGATTGGCATAACAAACTTAAAAAAAAAAAAAAAAAAGTTAAACATTTTCTCTTGGTTCTTCCGAAAATGTTATGCATCAGAGTCACCTGAGGAGCTTCTTGAAGGTGGGGGGGGAGACACCCACATTCCAAAGCCCACACATAAGGGATTCTAGTGATTTGACTCGCACCTTGACTTGAGAACCACTGTTTAATGCTGTTTGTCTTTATGGTGTTTCTGTTTTAATGAAAGATATGATACTTCATCTCACTGCCATTTCTACTGGTTCTGCTTTAGGTCACAGTAAAGCTGTTAGGGACATCTGCTTCAATACCGCAGGAACACAATTCCTCAGCGCAGCCTATGACAGGTATCTTAAGCTGTGGGACACTGAGACAGGTAAGAGCTCACTTATGCTAATACTAATACATGATCATCTTAGAAGTTAGCACTTCAGTATAAAACAGTATTAGTGTTTCATTCCACAGACTATCAGGTAACGTCACAAAATATGTAGAGTTGAAACTCAGCTATATAAGTAGCTTTTTCACTGTGAAACTTTGTTTCCACCAAATGCAATTGATTAAAATGTAGGTCTAAACTTCCATGGGCCAGTTGGTTTTATATGTTTACAGCCATATTAATTGCATGAGTATGTTGTGGCTAGTATAATTTTATAAGATCTTTTATCTAACTGAGTTTTAAGGGTATGATAATTTATTAAAAACTATTTTCTAGGCATTATGCTAAGCATTTATATGCAGTATCTCATTCAATCTTAATATATTCCTATGACATAAGTACTATTATTACATTATAGATGAGGAAACTGAGGCTTAAAGAGGTAACTTTTTCAGGGTAACACAGCTAGTAAGTGGCAGAGTTGGGTTCCAACCAAGGTCTCTCTGATGCCAGAGCCCATGCTGTTCACCTCTTTAGCAGTGGTTCCCAGTTCTGGCTGCACATTGTAATCATCTGAAGAGCTTTAAAATTACTGAAGCCAGGGTCCTACTCTCAGAAGTACTTATGTAATTGGTCCAGGCCATGGACTAGTTGATTCTACTGTGTAGCCAAGACTGAGAAAGCACCACTCTACAGACCCTTTTAAAAATCAAGATGTAATATACATACAGTAAAGAGTAATAAAGTGCATAAATATTCAGTGATTTTTTTTTTTAAAACATATCTATGCAGTTGTTTTAACTGTCACCAAAATCAAGATATAGAATATTTCCACTAAGGGTTTCTTATGCCCTTTTCTAGCCTGTACCCACTCCCAGTAACCACAGTAACCAGTTCATCATCATGGGTTCATTTTGTCTGTTCTTGAACTTCTTATAAATGGAGTCATACCATAAATTCTCTTGTTTCTAGCTCCTCTCAGTCAGCATAATATTTAGATTCACACATGTCACTTATACCAGTGGTTCTTTTGTATTGCTTGCAATATTCCATTGTATGAATTGAATTACAACTTATCTGTTCTACAGTTCATGGTAAAAATTTACTTTTGAAAAAATTATTTTTAATTATTACAATAAATTTGTGAAAAGGAACAATGTAGTCTACAATAAAGAGCAAGCAGGCTGCCCATCCTCAAAATTTTTTAAGCAAAGGACCTCTAATCTTAATCCCACAGTCATCTTTAAGTGGTGAAATTTTTTTTATTTTTGTTTTTGTTTGGCAGCTGGCTGGTACAGGGATCAGAACTTTTGACTTTGGGGCTGCTGAGTGGTGAAATTTATTTTACCTATTTAATTTGAGTCTTTGATTTTAGGACAATGTATATCAAGATTTACAAACCGAAAAGTACCCTATTGTGTCAAATTCAATCCTGATGAAGACAAACAAAATCTCTTTGTGGCTGGGATGTCTGATAAAAAGATTGTGCAAGTAAGTCTCTTCATAGTATTTCTATTCAGATTCCTGGGATTTATATTGTATCATAGGATGAAATAAAAAATATTAACTTGTTTAATGTTTGCTACTTTTAGGGACTGTTAATGCTCTATTCTTAGTAGAAAACAGTAAATTCATGAAAACGTGATGTTGGATATCTTTTCCATCTCCACTTTCCAGAATTATGATCTTGTTGATTTTCATAAATCTGCTCCACTTCTGTCTACCTTTTGTCTTGTTTGATATACAGTGGGACATTCGAAGTGGAGAAATTGTCCAGGAATATGATAGGCATTTGGGAGCTGTCAACACCATTGTTTTTGTTGATGAGAATAGGAGATTTGTGAGCACATCTGATGATAAGAGCCTAAGAGTTTGGGAATGGTAAGTTTCCATCAGTAGAAAATCTGATTTATATAAAGCAAGCAATTTAAAAACTTGTAGCCAAAGACAAGCCTGTTAACATGCAACCATTTGAATATTTTCGCAACTGTGATCCTGGCTTGCCCATCAAACTATTTTAACTACTTAAGTACCCACAATATGGACATAAAAATCTAAACATGCTACCCATTATAGCCTATGTATTTTGAGTTGTTTTTCTTACAGTGATGATAAATTTGTATTGTCCTATCTTACATACATTCTTTATTGGGTATCTTATTCATCTTTGCAAAATGACTGAACACACTTGCCTGTGTTCTCTGATGTAAAACATTGGTCAGCAGTGTACTTTGCTTAAATTAAGAGTTAATGTTAGCTTTTTTTTTTTCCCTCTCATCTCAAGAAATATCCATAAAGTCATGATAATGCTTTGTTATAAATGATGACATCCTTTAGATTTCAGTTTAACCCTTACTATCAGATCCTTCCTGATCATTCCTCAGATGAGGTTAGGTGCTTTCTCTCTGTCATCCCATGCAGTCCTTTGCTTCCTATGGCTTTTAGCATACTTTAAGTGCTTGTTTATTTGTTCCCCTTTCCTGAGTTCTTAACTGTGAGAGAAAAACTGTGTCCATCTTGCTTACTTTCTGTCTCCAGCACAAGCACAGTGGTTGACACTTAGTATGCACTGAATATCTAAAGAAGTCATTATTGTAATTTTTTTTTTGACTGGTAAGGGGATCACAACCCTCGGCATGGTGTGGTCCGCACCAGGCTCGGCCAGTGAGTGCACCGGCCATCCCTACATAGGATCCGAACCCGCGGCCTCGGTGCTACCAGCGCCGCACTCTCCCGAGTGAGCCACGGGGCGGGCCAATTATTGTAATTTTTAATGATGTTTACATTTATTGAGCCCTTTTTATATGCCAGTCACTATGCTAGCTAACCATTTTACATGAACTATTTCATTTAATGTGCAAAGCAGTCTTCTGAGGTAGGTACATTTGTCATTTCCATTTTATATGTAAGGAAATTAAGATAGGTTAAGTAATCTGCTCAGTGTTATATAGGACATGAAAGGGCCAGAATTCAAACTCAAGTCAAACTGATTCCAAAGCTTGAGTTCTTGATTATATGGGTGGATAGGTGATTGAAGGCATTAGTGGGGAGAGAAGGTAACTTGTATCTATTCTGATTAGTGAGAAAGCAGTGGATGTGAGGATGATCACTCTTGCTACAAAAACAGGTAGGAAGCAAAACCAGCTCAGGATCCCCAGAGGTGTGCTTCACTGCATACAACCATACCTAAGAGCAACTGCTAGTAATACTGGCAGCTTGCATAGGACAGGAAGGGAAGCCCTGATCTCCTCACAAGTGAGAGCTGGCCCTAGCTGTAGCAAAATTGTCAGCACTGGAGCCTTCAGACAAGTGGTGTTTGCCAACCTTTTACACTCTATACCTGCTTAAAGTAGTATAATGATGCAAGAAAACAAACTAAAGGAAACTTGGCTTTCTTAAACAATACTACACAAACTAAGACTATTTTGTAATTCGAAAGGAGAATAAGAGATTATTAGATACTCAGCAGCGTGTGGTATTTTAATCAGCTAAATGCATGAAATATCATAGACATATTTTACCCCAAAGGTATTTATTTTGATAGAATATTTTTAAAAGAAAATTGTATGGGAGTTGACACTACTGTTTTTCTTTTATCTTTAATAAAATTTCATAGACTTTTGTTAGGTTTTCATAACGGATTCATTTCCAAACTGAAGATTATTTGCAAGATATGAATTACTAGCTAATTACACTGAATTACAGTATCCAATTAGAAAAGTGTTGTGTTTATTAAATATAACTATGCCTAGCAGCCATTTTTACTAGAAATTATGAAATCCACAGGGTAGTTCAGATTCATTTCTTGTTTTAGAGCTGTTGTACCAAGATTCCTTGAAATAAGGAGTTTGTTTGAATTTTTTGTTTACTTTTAGTAAAACATTGATTAAAATAAGCCTGGACCATGGTTAATTTTATTTAAAAATGCTCTTATGTTTTAATCCATGTTATAAAATTTTTAGCCACTAATAATAAGTATGGGGAGTGAAAAAATATGAATCTTTTTTAGACTGAGGCTCTTTTTAATACATTTGAGTCATTCCGAATGTCAGTTCTCATTGGTGCCTTAGAGGCGTAAAGGTTTGGAGATCTGACAAATGATGTTCTTCCACAGGTTAGAGGAAAATTTTTTTCTCTAACCGAGACCCTGATAGAAGTTTTTTTTTCATCATTTCTCCTTCTGGATAGATGGATAATAGATAGAGAAAATCCTTACATGAAGACATTATTTTCTAATTAAAGTGTTGGAACATGAACCATAATTTGAAATTGAAATTGCTGCATCATTTTCTATGTTATTTATCTGATTACTTTTCCCAGACATTACTCTTTAAAAAATATTTCTGTTTTCATGAAAAGCAACAAGACCAAAAATCCTTTCAGGATTACTAAATTTTTATTGTGGAGAATTTTAAAAATTAAAAAGCACTTAGAATTTTTGATGGTTTTAAATTTATGTGACTAGTTTTGGATTTCTGTATTTTTGTTTTATCCTTTATATCACTCACATACCTTTTTTTTGCTTTTTGGGGTTTTTTTTTTTGTCTTTTTTCGTGACCGGCAACGGATTGCAACCCTCAGTGTCACGCCCGTACCGGACTGGGACCGGCAACGGGATCACAACCCTCGGTGTTGCGCCCGCACCTCGCTTAGCCAGTGAGCAGGAACCGGTCTGTATGTGGGATCCGAACCCTCGGCGGGAGCGCCGCCACACTCCCAAGTGGCGCACTGCTACAGTGCGCCACCGGGCCGGCCTGCTTTTTGGTTTTTTTAAATGCTCTTCCTCTTGCACCACACACATTTGGAATGCTTTACATATAAACCGCTGATAGTCCAGGTACAAAAGTGCTAATCTCCCTGGCTTTGGTCATTATTTCCAGATGGGCTAGACCAGCTCACAAATCCCCACAGCTCTGTCTGCCATCCATTTGCTCTTTAGTACTCTCACCTGTTGTGAGTTAAGGTTAACTGGCAGGTAAAATATCACTTGCCTGAGCCATCTTGCTTCTGCCTACTGTGGTACATTTTTAGATGAGTTCATTATTAAAGAACTTTTGGTTACAGATTTGTGTTAACATAAAAGCCAATGTTTAGAGCAAATTGATTTAGAAAACAAAATCAAAGGCGTATTGTAATTGTCCTAGAAAGTCATTTATGAAGTAAAAGATTTATAATAAGCAATACAATGTCATTTTCTGATTTTCCTTCCTCTAGGAAGTTTCATGAAAAGTTTATTAAATATATAATTTCAAGAGTTTGCTTTTATTTGGGTATTTTCCCTTTGTTTCAAAGATATTTCTTCTAAAGGTGCTTTTTAAAATTACTCTGATATGCTATTTTAAATTTTTAGGGATATCCCTGTGGATTTCAAGTATATAGCAGAACCCAGTATGCACTCAATGCCTGCAGTGACTTTGTCTCCAAATGGTGAGTTAGTACATAGAAAGTTTTTAAATGAGCTTCTAAGACACGGTGTACCTTCTGTATTCAGAAAGAACTTTTGCCATTCCCTTCTAGGGGAAGTTCGTTGCAGTGCCATACTTACATAAGGAAATCTTTTCAATAGTAGAAATAATCACTGGCTTTCACCTACTTACTGTCTTGTTTTCTTTTTAAAACTAAAAATAAAAGAAATAATGATTTACAGCTAACATTGAGCATCTAAGGATTTCTGACAGTTATGTTTTTTTTCTTTCTAGTTTTCCTTCCAACAGAATCAAATTCAGTGAATTATTTAATAATGATTTATTGTGATCTCTTTTCTTTATGGGGAATAGGATATTTTTGTCTGATTCTCCATAATGAAAACACCTTGACAGTCTACTTTATTTATTTATTTATTTATTTTTCCTTTTTGTCTTTTTTCGTGACCGGTAACGCGATCGCAACCCTCGGTGTCGTGCCCCTACCGCAACCAGCAACGAGATCGCAACACTTGGTGTCGCGCCCGCACCGCGCTCAGCCAGTGAGCGGACCAGTCTCTATATGGGATCCGAACCCTCGGCGGGAACGCCGCCACGCTCCCAAGCGCCGCACTCAACTGAGTGCGCCACCGGGCCGGCCCAACAGTCTACTTTAAAAGATTTTCTCAGGGGCCGAGCCCATGGCGCACTCGGGAGAGTGCGGTGCTGGGAGTGCAGCAGCACTCCCACCGCGGGTTTGGATCCTATGTAGGGATGACCGATGCGCTCACAGCGCTCACTGGCTGAGCGCGGTGCGGCCGGTCTCAAAAAAGGACAAAAAAAAATAAAATAAAATAAAAGATTCTCTCAGGCAAAAATAAAAAAGATAAATCTCTTTAATACTGTTTTCTATTTGATAATCCATTGCCTTTTAAGTATAAGATAATATGTGCTACAGAAATACTGATATAATTATAGCCCTACATTGGAGTATTAAAACAGAGGATCTGATGTCATGCGGAACATTGTTATCAAAGCCACTGTTAATTCACATAGCTACTGTAGGTGTAGGCCAAGAAGCATTCAGTCTTCCATGGGGCATCTGCCACAGGCATATTGGTAATAGTTGTCAAATGTCCTATCATTTTTATGAGAAGAGCAACCTAACTGGATCCTATTTTGATAATCACTACTTTGTCACTGTGTATCTTTATTTCATGTAGTGTGTTTTTAAACCATCTATTACAGATATTGTATATATCTTGAACAAGGCCATTTACCCACTTAGACCACGAGCATTGTTAGGATCATTTCCTCAGAAACATTTACAAGTATATGGGATACAAGTATATACTGCAATTGAGGTTCTAGAGGCTTTGATGAAGCCTGGGTAAATAAAAGCAATATGACCTTTAAAAAATAGTTCACTATAAATTTTTAAATCACATCTCTTTTTTTGCACAGTTTTATTTAATAATCCTGTGTTTAATCAACAGAGTTAATCTTTTCTTATTCCATAATTACCACAGCTAGGTCTTTTTCTCCCCATAGCTCTACTGTCTGTACTTCAAATTAATTTTATAAATTTTAGTTTGGTTCTATTAACACTAAGCTTGGAATTTCTGTATTTCCTCATTTTAAAAAAACAAAAAGCTTTTATATGGAGAGTGTTCAGTGATATAGAATTGTATGAACAGAATTCATTACTCTCTATATAAATACCTCTTTCCAGTGACATATTTGTAACACTTTACAGGTGGTATGGTAAATTTATTTTCTAGATTATAAAGTAGTTGGGAGCCACAGACTATTAATGACAGTGAACATATTTAAAGTAAGAAGTTTTTTAAAAATTTTTCAGTCTTTCTCTAAAATGTCTCATTTATTGAATTTACAGGGAAATGGCTAGCATGCCAATCAATGGACAACCAAATCTTAATTTTTGGAGCACAGAACAGATTTCGATTAAATAAGAAAAAAATTTTTAAGGGCCATATGGTAGCAGGCTATGCTTGTCAAGTAGACTTCTCACCAGACATGAGGTAAGTTTAAATCTTCTCATCTATCCTCATATTCAAATATGATGATGCAGATTTATTGTACAAATAACAACACTTCAAAATCACTTTCACTTATATGATTGCATGAGAACTGTGTAATCTATCAGAATGCCAGATATAAAGGCAAAATCAAGTTACAAAAATTACATTTTGCTTTTCTTAAGTTCTTACTTCAGTATCTTTTTATATTACTTAGGCCTTTGCCCTTTAACCACCTCATGAATCCCTAGCTCTATCACCCATGCCTTATTTTCTCTTTGCTTTTCTAAGCAAGGCTAGGAGTGCTATAATTGCTATATTGCTATGATGGAATGAACATGAAAAGAATTAATTCTGCATTGCAATGTTGAAGTTAACGTCCCCACTACAGCTTGTCTGTGCTGAAACCTCAAATTCAGTTGTTTAATATTTATAAGTCACACTGGATTTGTGAAGCCTATACAGTCTTGCTAAGAGTGAAATTCTGCGTTTATCCCCCCATTCTTAGTTAAAATATATAGATAGAAGTACTTCAGAAATCCCTATAACTTTACATGTTTAGCCTGGTAATTGGGCCTTAGACTTAGATGTATTCAAAAGATAATGAAGCTGAAAATTAATTAGAAGGTGTTAGAGTCTACTACAGTAAAATGGATCTAAATGTGTTGACTGGCTATGTGTGAAATTGGTTCCCTTACACTGTTTCTGACTGTCTAGAGACTGATTATGATATCTCATTCATTATGGTCCCTGGGACTCCCAGTCTTCCCAGTTAAAAATAATTTTCTACTATCAGATTGGTAGCTTTTTTGTAGAAGTTCAAATTATATATTGCTTTATACTTTACCTTGTTATCCTGAGTGTTGTATATTTGCACTGATTTTTTTCACATTAAGATGAAAAGATAAAATCTTTCTCTGTTCTTCCACTTTTACCCGTTTAAGGTGTTTGAATAATTTGAATTTATTTTTCTGCCCATTGCAGCTATGTGATTTCAGGAGATGGAAATGGAAAATTAAACATTTGGGACTGGAAGACCACAAAACTCTACAGTCGGTTTAAAGCTCATGATAAAGTGTGTATAGGTGCAGTGTGGCATCCTCATGAAACATCTAAGGTCATAACATGTGGTTGGGATGGTCTCATTAAATTGTGGGATTAATGGGATTAATCTTTAAACTATCTAGGATCATTTTTGGTCCAATTTCATATTTAACTATATTTAATTATTAAATGTGTTGGATGGCAACTTGATTTGCAGATAATGTTTTCCTTACACGGACTTATGAAGTTAACCCATTGTTTAAAAAAAAAGAACTGTAAACTTAACTCTTATAACTTTATTGGCAACTTCATTTTGTTCTTTATAGATGTTATTTATATGGAGAATGACCATTGACTTTCTACTCAACAAGTAGTTATAGTTGGCAGGCAGTTTGGGTTTATCCCCGTAACATACTGAAAGGATCCCTTTGGGATCAAGAAAGAATTCCCAGTAGATTTGAGATCCTAGAGGAGGTAATGTAATTAATGACTCAGAAAGGTACCATACACTTACTTCTTCAACCAAAAGGGCAGTAAAGAACAGGGATGATGTAATTTAATATAAATCTGAAAGAAGGATAAAACAGTTTGGGTTTATCCCCGTAACATACTGAAAGGATCCCTTTGGGATCAAGAAAGAATTCCCCAGTAGATTTGAGATCCTAGAGGAGGTAATGTAATTAATGACTCAGAAAGGTACCATATACTTACTTCTTCAACCAAAAGGGCAGTAAAGAACAGGGATGATGTAATTTAATATAAATCTGAAAGAAGGATAAAGCCACCCACAATTACTGTTCCTATTATCTTCCATGGATCAAGTTCTAATTTTTTGGCTTCATGAATTCCACTACTTTTGATGACATGTGTTGTATATATTTAGTTGTAAATTAGTAATCTTTGACTGCAGCGTTCCTCTGATTATTAAACAATGTAAAATAAAAATCAATCCAGAGTTCTTTCCTTGACTTTCTTCCTGATCAGTATAGATAGGACTATATATATTAATCAGAGAATTACATTATTTCTGAGGATGGAACTCAAGAGAATGAGCCAAGACTGAATTTTATTTATATTCACTGTCGGTAGGACCTGGCTACACTTTTGGAAAACAGGATCTCCTAGGTCATTACTTCACAGATGTTACTACTGAAATCCTCACAGGAAACAGAGTATGAGGGCATAATCCAAAATGTCAACTTGTAATTTCTTTGAAATCATGTTTTACCTTTAAAATTATTCTGATTTTGCTTGTGAATGTATATGAGAGAATTTTTTAAGATTAGAAAAATTTTAAACATCTTTCCAAATCTATGAAAAAAAAATTGGCACTCAGGAACATGGCTGGAGTTCCCCTGTTTGAGAAGCAGTGACCATGGTAAAAAAATAGCTTAAAAACTTCAGGTTATGAAGTCAGGTTAGCCCTTTGAATATAATAGCTAACAGCACTTTAGTTTGACAAGCCACTTCTCCTGTTTTTTTAAAGTCTATATTAGATGTTTGAATGTGGTTTGAAATATTTCAGTACCATGCTGAAAAAGAATGGTTGATAGCTGCTCAGAGTGCTGACTTGGAGAACAAAATCTTGTTGAGTGTTGACCTAAGAGCATTAAGCTGTGAGTCCTATGCTGTGATAGCAATGCATGCTCCTCACCCTTAGAGAACTTCCATTTTAAAAAATTTAAATTTAAAAAGGCCTGGTATATATGACCAGGCCCTATAGCCACATATAAATAAATTTCAAAGAAGAAAATAGACCAAGAGAATAAAAGGGGAGGAGAAGTATTTTTTTGACACACAGGCACTGAGAGAAATACAAACACACTGCTTAGCCACTGCCATTTCTGTGTCTGCCAGGAAGGGTGACAGATTTCTGAAGAGGAAGATATTCTGATAAGACCCTTACTTTAGTCCCAACCACTGGTTTTAACAGATGTGAATTATTGAAATGTGATGGGACAAAAAGAATCTGTCTTGTTCAGCACCAGTATTGTATATATTAGAAATCATAATTTCTAAATCTGGATTTATTTTATTGTGTTTTTGACTGTTTCTGAACTAAGTAACTGTATATAAAAGTTGTCTCTTTTTTAAAAGATCATATTTTTAAATAAAGCATTTTTTGTAGAAAGTTTTACTGAAATGTTCATCTTTAGTCGTCTTTTAAATGTAAGTCTGTTGAGACACCCATTTAAACCATTTGTAAATTTAAATGGGTCATACGAAGAGAAATGATGCCTTAGAGGTGGGTATGGTATATTCAGGTATATTAATAGATTTATTCTAATTAAATAATAAGTAAATACAGGGCAGTATCCTCAGAGCACACAGATTAAATTTAGCACATCCCACATTTATTCATTCAGTGGTGGCTCTAAGTCATGATTACACCCCATTTTAGAGTACATAAACAAGTGGGGTTCTTT
This sequence comes from Galeopterus variegatus, assembly GCF_000696425.1. Taxonomy (NCBI): domain Eukaryota; kingdom Metazoa; phylum Chordata; class Mammalia; order Dermoptera; family Cynocephalidae; genus Galeopterus; species Galeopterus variegatus. The sequence goes on from NW_007726810.1 coordinate 337,273, forward strand.
CCAGCATAAAAAAAGCCTCAAGATATTACTGTTACGGGACTTAAGTAGTTACTATCCTCACTCTAACATTTTTGTTGAACCCAGGACAGATTTCCTTTCTAAAAGTTAAAATATAAGTGATACTTTAATGAAAAATTTAGTTGAATGAATATTTAAATATTAAAGCACAATCTGGAAATATTTTGTCCTAAATAAGGAGCCAATTTTAAGATAAAGAACAAGGAATAGCATCAAATAGGTATGTTTCCAAGTAGAAATGTAGAGTAATTCTTGAGGATACATTGTGGGACTGGCTTGTATCCTTAGTATGTTTATAAATTACCTGAAGAATTCATTGACAGTGATATATCAAACCCTCAGATGACAGCCATAAAGATCACACCACCAGCAACGATTATAGAGACTCTCCTTGAAGAACAGTGTTTCTCAGAATGTGGACTGAGAAGCATCTGCGACAGAATCAACCAGGGATAGCGTATTACTGAGATGTTGAATTCAGAAGAAACTAGTGGTTAGTTGGGGGCGCCATAATAAATTCAGGTATAGAGAAAGGGGTGTGAAGTGGCATCCAGGTCACAATATCCATCAGCAGTATTAAACATGGGTCTCAAAGTGAGACCTGGGAATACTAATGCCATATTCTGTCAAAGATGCATATTTTTCACATTTTGACATCTCTGAATAGAGCTATGGTTATAATCAATAATATGTCATAGTTTAATTGGCAGTATTCATCCTTAGTGGATCATAAAATGTATAAACAAGTAAGTACTACGGGGCCTGAGAAAAAGAAGATCCAATGGAAGAAAGATATCTATCACAGCACTTGGCTCAAAATTCATTTTGTCAAATGTTTATTTGGTCAATGGGTAGATAAACTGAAAGAACTACAAAAGATTGCAATTAAAAATATATATATGTATATATACTTTTTTATATCACTGCAAAGCTTTTTTAAAATGTAGAATTCTTATTCCCAACTTGGACCTACCAAATGAAAGTCAGCACTTTTAGCAAGATCCCCAAATGATCTTTTAGCAAGATCACAATGAGAATGAGAACCACTGAGGTAGAGTCTTGAATTTATCTTGGGCAATTAGGAAGCTAGACTATTTGGAAGATGTAAACTCAAAAAGAAATTTAGCTAGTCAAAAGTATGTCGTGTGTATGTGCATGTATTGTGGGTATATATGTATGTATATGTATATATATCTTACATTAATTGTGGAAAGGGTTTCTCAAACTTTCTCAAACTAAACAGTGCGATTTTATCTGGAACTTAAGGGAAAAGAAGTCACAAACTTGCAGCCAGAACTCTTAGAGTGGCTTTATTTTTAGTACAGTAAGACAGAGATAAGTCCTTAGATTTACAGCTTCCTCTAACTGTAATATGTCTTCGAATGAATTTTTTAGCTTCTCCCTACGCTCCAACCTCCAGCGTTTTAGACTGGGGAGACTAACATATCTCAAACATGTTTCAATTTATGTTCTAGTACAGTGCTGTCCAATAGAAATATGAGTCATATGTATAATTTGGTATTTTTTGTTTTTTGTTTTTGTTTTTGGTGGCTGGCCGGTACAGGGATCCAAACTTTGACCTTGCAGTTACAACACTGCATTCTAAACAAGTGAGCTAACTGGCCAGCCTCATGTATGTAACTAAATATTCTCATATCCAGGTTAAAAAAACAAGAAATTAATTCAAATAATATATTTAATATACCCAAAATTTTATTTCGACATGTACTGAATTATTTTAAGAATTAATATTTTACTTTTTTAATAAGAGTTTGAAATCTGGTATATATTTTATGCTTACAGGACATCTCAATTCAGACACTAAATTTTCATCAAAATATTTATCTTTCATATAAACTAGACTTACATGCCTAAGTTGTTCCAAAGAGACTTAAAAATTTTCTGAATCAAGTGTAAGATTTTTAATTTAAATTAATTAAAAGTAAATTTTTAAAATTCAGTTTCTCAGCCACATTTTAAGTGTTCAATGGCAGTGTGTCTAGTGGCTACATATTGCACATTATGGGTCTAGTACCACTTTTTACACAGGAAGGATTCAGATATTCAATTTTACTGCCTCGTCTTCTGAAAGATATTCTAAAGTTTAAACCGTTCATAAGATATCTCGTATAAAGAATATAAACGTTCATGTTTGTGCTACATTTTGGGTAGCTTCCTCAGATCTACCAGTTCACTTTAAAGTCTCTTCAGATGTGTCTGAATCTGCTGTTTAATGCATTTAGCTTCTCTCATTTTAATGACTTTTTCTTTTCCGGAAGGTCTACTTGTACTTTTTTATATCTACCTGTTCTTTTTCATACTGTCTTGTTTTCTTATGGCTTCTATGTAGTTTTTTATGCCTTTAATCATGTTAAACAATGTATATTATGCTTTCTTTAAAATTGTTCTTCAGTTATCGCAAGTGGTTGGACTGAAAATCCCAGTGTTTATTGTGTCCATTAACTCTACCTCCTGGTGAACCATCTATTTCCTTGTCAGCTGTAATTTTTTATTTTGAGTTAATCTTACGTGAGTCTTGTTTTTCTGGCTACAATCCTTTACAATGTGGGTTGGTGAAGAGTCCCTTCTGAGTGGTTTTGCATCTGCTTCTGCCATATATCCTTGGGGTGTCACCCCCTAGAACCAGTTTTATATCTTAATTTCTCAGCTTATGGTTTTTCTCACCATGCAATTAGGATGAATTCAACTACCCAACTCCTTGCACAGGCCTGAGATTTCAGTTTCTCATGAGAAACTTTTATTTGCACACAGAGCTACAGCAGAGATAGGCTTCCTTAACCGGTGAGTGTGGAATTTTTAGGTCCCTTTTTCACTGAGATTGTAGCCCTCCAAGGATCCCACTTTGCTGTACGTGTCCTGGGTCCCATTCCAACACCAGGGTTATCTCTATAGCCATTACTGGTTTACTAAACTCCTACAGTTACTGCAGTGTAGGTTCCTGCTCTCCCTCTCTGACTCTAGACTCCCCTTCAGCTTTTTGTGTCGGAATGTTTTTCTTGTGTGGACATTCAGCCACACACACATGCACGTGGCATGCGCCTCTTATACATACATATACACACATGTATACATATGGAAGGATCTTTGCGGATACATATAGTTATACCTAGTATCTTTAGGTATTGCCATGTTATTGGGACCGTCTACAATCAGAAGTATAAACTAGTGTAGTCTATGAAACCTGTGTTCTGATATTTAGAACCATTTGAGCTTAAGTATATGGCCCAAAAGGTACTTTCCCTGAGGACACTTTACTTGACGACCAGAAAACCATCATAATGGATTCACCCTTTATCTGGACTTTTTCCTCTGCATAAGTACGTCATTTAGATACTTCTGACTTTATCCTAACTTCCCTTTATAGCACATCTTAGTCTATTGGGGCTGCTACAACAAAATACCTCAGGCTGGGTAATTTTTTTTTTTTTTAAAGATGACCGGTAAGGGAATCTTAACCCTTGACTTGGTGTTGTCAGCACCACGCTCAGGCAGTGAGCAAACCGGCCATCCCTATATAGGATCCGAACCCGTGGCCTTGGTGTTATCAGCACCACACTCTACCGAGTGAGCCACAGGCTGTCCCAAGGCTGGGTAATTTATAAACAGAAATTTATTGCTCACAGTTCTGGAGGCTAGGAAGTTCAAGATCAAGGCACCAGCAGATTCCATGTCTGGTGAGGGCTTATTCTGTGCTTCAAAGATGTCAACCTTGCTAGATCCTCACATGGTAGAAGAGGGAAAACAAGCTCCCTCGGGCCTCTTTTTATAAGGGCACTAATCCCATTCATGAGGGATCCACCCTCATGATGTAGTCACCTCCCAAAAGCTCCACCTCTTAATACCAACACATTGAGGATTAGATTTCAACATATGAATCTGGGGGGACACAAACATTCAGACCATAGCAGCTCACAAATCAAGAAATTATCCTACCATTGTCTAAGCCTCATCTAATCACGAAAGTCAAAATAAGGAGATTTTCAAAGTAGAAGAAACTTTAGAAATTAAATATTCTAAACCAAGAAAATAGGCCAAGAAAGGTGATAATTTGCTGGATGTAATGTAACTAATTAGCAGCAGTATCAAGATATTCCCTGGTCTACTGTCCTGCCTCCTCTAAATAATGGTACTTAATTGTGTACTTTTAAAACTGTCAGATTTTTGTCATAACCTCTCTGGCTTCCAGCTTCCTGTCTCCGAGTTAATTTAAAAGAAACTAATGTTTTAGTAAAACGAGACCTGTACCTGAATACATTCTCATTGTACCTTCATTAGAGTTGGGCCCTCATCACTTTCTCTGTACCCACAAGAAAATTTCCTTGGCTCATACTTCAATCTCAAGAATACCATACCTTTTCTCACCTTGACTTTACTCTTTCAACTACTGTATTTATTATCCATTTTGTCCTATAAAAACAATGTGGCTTGAATCATTTTTGTAAAAATACCAGCCCCTATTCATGTAAAAATAGCCTTACATCATACATTTTTCCTCTCATAAACTGAAAAATATTCTCTGTGCTACTATGAATTATGGCTTTATATACTAATTCTAGAAAAGATTATTTGCTGGGAATTGGTTTGGGGCCATAATCCCAAAAGACACAATCCGAATGTTGAAATCCTGAAAGATCAAAATCCCGAAAATATAATTCTGGAAAAAATAATTTTAAAAATTCTTTAGAAGACATTTATTTAATATTTTTAAAGGGGGATTAATTTGAGAAACATATAAAAACATGACAAAACACTTCATAGGCCCCTTTACAAAATAAAATAAGCAACAGTATACATATTTTTGCAAGCATAAACACTAGGGTATACTAATAACAGTCACACGGGTATAACAGGAGCAGATGAGCCATAATCATAAATAGGTCAAAAGGTGAAATATATAAATGCATATTGTCATGAGTGATAATTGTGTGCACCCAGCTTAACAACTGCAGTCATTTGACACACCTGAGGGACCTTGACGAGAGTGATCAAAAACTGCGACGGGTCACTATTGCATATGCAGTTACCCAAGGAGTGAAGATTCGAGAAATTTTATCTTTCACAAAAGCAGATGTACCAAACGTACATCTCTTCACTTACTGAAGAAGCTTCAACGTTTTTACATACACACACAAAGTCAGCGTTGTAATAAAACATTTTCATGGAGTCAATTTAGCAAAAAATGCATAAAACTAATTAGAACTCTCTAAATGTGCTTACACAACCTATACCTCCAGTGTTGGAAATGATGCAACGGTGAAATATATAGCATAGTAATTTGTAAAAATAATGGGACAATTTTAAATAGTGGAAAAAAATATTTTTAAAAAACTAAAAATTAGACATGAAAAAGCATGTTATGGGGATAGATTATGGGCAATTGCATAGAGACAGTCAACTTTCACATCATTAACTATTCCGAAGTCTTGTATCATGATGAGTAACTACTTTCTTTCTTTTAGGACATGGCTCAGAGAATACTTTCACATTCATTTTCTCCATAGTGCTGCTATTTTTGAAATTCATCTATGATTCAATATACATCGATGTGAGCATTTCCTATTAAATTCTTCCATCTTCTGTACCGTGCTTCTATGCTGTTTGGGGCACACTGAAATCCATTCTGCATGCACTCCTATTCAGACCACAAATCTGGCAGAAGTACTGGTGATTGAACAGCAGCACCATTGAGTGTCTTCTTATTCTCCCATGCATTTAATTATTTTCAAGCCAGTCAGTAACTTCACTGGCTTCTTCAGAAAAATGCAGCTTTAATTCATTCATTAAAAGCTCCTGGAATTTCATCAGCTGGAAGGAATGCCAATGCAGACAAATGCATTTTCAGACCTAAGTTTTTGTTGTTGCCATATCCACTCATCTGAATTTTCCACCAAATGCATTGGGCTGAATGGAAAAAACAAACTTTATTGGTAACACCTTGAAATTCACTTTTAGAAGCCTGGATCACACCTAATCCCAAATTATTGTTTGGGATTCGATTTAATTCCATTTTTTTCTGCAAGGTCCACTGATACCTTCAAATAAGTGTTTATAAACTGCTTCACTTTTTCCAGTCATTAATATATAAACAAGCAGATAAATTCTAGAATGTTCAGATCCAATAGGGGCATGAATTGCATATAGTTAATAAAAAACAGTGGGGATCCACTGTTGAAAGTGACATCCATTAGCCAAAGTGAAGCATGCACTAGTTTTTCTATGTTAGATTAAGTGATAAATAGAAGTCTATCTTCTTCACCAGTCAAATCCATAACCAAGAATAGTTCACCACTTAATGCCTTCAGGATTTTAATCTTTCAGGACTGTGATACTAGGGATTTGGATATTTCAGAATTTCAACATTCGGGATTATGACATTCAGAATTTTGTTTTNAGTGATAAATAGAAGTCTATCTTCTTCACCAGTCAAATCCATAACCAAGAATAGTTCACCATTTAATGCCTTCAGGATTTTAATCTTTCAGGACTGTGATATTAGGGATTTGGATATTTCAGAATTTCAACATTCGGGATTATGACATTCAGAATTTTGTTTTTTGGGATTATAATCAGTGCCAGTTACAAAGAAAGGACAGTAAGGAATGAGAAAGAAAGGTTGAGGTTTAATATCCTAAAACTAAGAGATCTTCTAATAATGATTGAAGTTTCAATTATTATTGTATTTATTCAATTTAATATTGTATAGCTCTCAGTTCACCAAGGTCAAGTATCCTTTAATCATGAATGGGGACTACCATCTGCAGTGCAGTAAACAATCATATCAAGAAAAGGACAAATTGTGTCCAAATTTGAATTAACAAAATGAGAGACAGCAGTCCATCTAAATTCCAAAGGTATTTTTAATGCCAGAAAAATCTTCAATAACAAATGATGAAATAA
>NW_007726810.1:344672-380468 GCF_000696425.1 Galeopterus variegatus
GACATACAGGCAGATGTATTAAAGCACAGGGAGTGTGAAGAGAGGGAGAAAAGATGGCATTGCGGGGACACATAGTGGAGGGCCTTAAGTAGGGGGTCCCTGAGAAAATGATGTTTGATTTGACATCCTTAAGAAAAAGTATTTTCTTGTATAGATAATCAATAGCTTATTTTGATTGACACATAATTGTGGCTTCTCCTTCACGTCATAGAACCCACTTGGGCCTTTGTTTATTATATATACCCACCCAGGGGTAATATTCAAAATATCCAATGACAAGTGAGGCAGAAGACAGACCAGACAAAATGAAGCCAGTCACAGTGCTGGATCAGTGTTCTGGAGGCCACTTTTTGTACTGCGTATTAACCTGTGCCCAATCATGGAGAGATCTGGGCATCCTGTGAGAGGACCGACGTGGAAGAGAACCCCTGGGGAACTCTTGACCACAGCCATTTACCAACCACTAAAGCTCTACTGGTACTTTTCATTTTAGTATAAATATGTCCAAAGTATTTCATGGGGCATACTTTTTTAAAATTAACAAATAAAAATTGTATATATTTATGGTATACAACATGATATTTGTGGAATGACAAAATCAAGGTAGTTAACAGTCATTACCTCACATACTTATTTTTTTGTGGTGAGAACATTTAAAATCTACTCTCAGCAATTTTCAAGTACACAATACATCACAAATATAGTCACCGTGTTGTACAATAGATCTCCTCTACTGGTACATATTGATTGGATATCAATCCTGTGTATACTTGGCTTCTTTATTGAAATAGTCTAGATTAGAATTCAAACTAGACCAAAGAAAAGAAAAATCTCTTATTAATTTAGACAATCTTATTGCACAAAACCAATCACTAAGAAAAAGTTTAAATATTCTACATGAGAAGAATATGAAGTTGCTGGTTTTATTTTTTTAAATTGTACTGTGTAATATAATTATTTCATAAATATTCATTTATAAATTAACATCTCGGCAAAATGTATAAGCATGCAGTTCTACCATCAGAGATTGGATGTAGTGATTTAGACAAAAACCTTTTTTATTATTGTAAAAACTTAAGGTAAAAGATCATTATAATAATGGTTTTGAAATTTTAACAAGCATCAGTAACACCTGGAGGGCTCATTAAAATACAGGCAATATGTTTCCTCCCCCAGAGTTTCTGATTCAGTAAGTCTGAGATGGAGCCCTAGAATTTTCATTTCTAACAGGTTCCCAGGAAATTTTTTATTATTATTATACATACATGTGGGGTACAATGTTGATCTTTAATAATTGTGTACAATGTGTGGTGGTTAGATCAGTATAATTAGCTTATTCATCATCACAATACACAATCATTCTTCGTGTCCATTGACCAATTCCTCATTAGCCCCCCACCACTCCTCCTCCCCTCCTCTTTTCCACCTCTAGTTTTCTGAAAGTTCAACGTATTACTGTGATTGTTGTTTCTTTCTTTCTCTCTCTCTGTCTCTCTTTATTGTTCATTTGTTTATTTATGGATTCATATCCCAGTTATGAGTCAGAACACACAGTATTTCTCTTTCTGTACCTGGGTCATTTCACTTAGAATAATTTTCTCCAGGCTCATCCACATTGCTGCAAATGATAGAATTTCATTCTTTTTTATGGCTGAGTAGTATTTCATTGTGCATATACAACACAATTTCCTTATCCAGTCATCCATCGATGGACATTTAGGTTAGTTCCATCACCTAACTATTGTAAATAGAGCTGCAATAAATATGGTAGTGCAGGTATCCCTTCCATCTGATGTCTTAAAGAATGGGAGAAAATATTTGCAAGCTACATATCTGACAAGGGATTAATATCCAGAATATACAAAGATGTCAAACAACTTTACAGCAAAAACCCAAATAATCCAATTAAAAAATGGGCAAAGGAGCTGAATAGACATTTCTCAAAGGAAGACAAACAAATGGCCAACAGGTATATGAAAATATGCTCAACATCACTAATCATCAGGGAAATGCAAATCAAAACCACTTTGAGATATCACCTCACCCCAATCAGACTGGCTATTATAAAAAAGACAGAGAATAACAAATGCTAGCAAGGATGTGGAGAGACAGGAACCCTCCTGCACTGTTGGTGGGACTGTAAATTAGTACAGCCATTATGGAGAACAGTATGGAGGTTCCTTACACAATGACAGGTAGAACTTCCATGTGATCCGGTAATCCTACTACTGGGGATATATCCAGAGGATTGAAGTTGCTGATTTTAGAAAGCATTAGTTTAGCATGTTGAGAACCAGCATTTTCCCACATAGTTTGGAACATAAAGTATGACAACATTAGGAATGCTTGATTTATTTTTCTTAAGGATAGAAATATAATAAAATTATTAAAAGAATTTCAATAATCTCTAAATTTAGGTAGTTTTAAGAATATATCAAATCTTCAGTTTATAATTTCATCTGATAAACTCAAATCTTTCATTGTGATAAAAAGGAAGATATTTGGGAATAAGGTTAAATGTATTATTGAATTCACAAAGCACCAGCAATTGGCTAGTACAAAACCAATTATGTTATTGCTTAAAAAGCAAACATAAATTTATCTCCAGCAGAAAAGAACCATTACATCAATTCAAGTTGGAAGTACTGTGGTATTATTGTCAAGTAGAATGACCTATTTGAATGAGGTCTTCATTTCTAAACCGGCAAAATATGATGAGCCTGGCTTCCTGATATTAATCCAAGCTTTCCAAAATCCAAACATTTAATACTTAGAAAATGCAAATCTTATACTTTAATTACCAGAAGATCTTATAACCAAGGCAGAAATGCTTACAAGAACAACTGTTTTGGACTAAACACTGTAAATCCACTAATTTAATTTTGTTCTACCCTTATGTAAATATCAGTGGACCTTCAGTCAATTTTAATAGAACTTTGTTTACTTCTCCCTGATTCTCTTCATTTGAACATGTCAAGTAATTACAAATATTTATATGATAACCTATTATAACTGCATCAAATACAATCACTAAGAAAAGAGGAAGCGAAATCTCAAATTGTGACACAGGTTGTGCTAAAAGGCAACTTCTGAATCTCTTGCACCCTTATATATCTTTCACCTAAAAAAGGAGCAGTTTTTAAATCATTGATAAGAACATTATTAAATTTGTATTTTCAGAATCTTTTATGAATACTACTCCAGTAAGAGTAAAGGAGATGCATGTCACAGATATTCACACCTTAGCTCATTTATCTGCAAGTCAGAGACTAGTTGTAAGGAAAAAGCATCGCACTGCAGTTCCAAGTGACTGCGTCCTTTCTAAAACCCAGGAGGAAAGTGCCAAATATTGGGATGAGCCAGACCCAGGCTCCTTCCAAGCCTTGGCAGCCTAACTATATTGACAGAGAAGTTGGGTCCCCATATTTCCTCAGTAAACTTCCATTTGGCAAGCATAGGTTAATTAAGTAGATGGTTTAAGTTAAGCAAATCTGCATGCTACAAAATTATCCCAACTCTAACAGACTTGCAGGTTTGTCTAAGTATGTTTATAGCTTTTTTCCTCCTTTTATTAAAGGGAGGCAAAATATGACATTTGGACGAAGCATCGTACATTCGGTAAAGGCTATGGAGGCAGCATTGTGGAGGGGAATGAGCATGGTCTTTATGGGATCTGACAAACCAGAATGTGGATTCCTTTTCCACCATCTCCTAGTTAAGTAATTTGAATAAGCTATTTAACCTCTCAGAGTTTCTTTACACAAACGACCAGAAAAATTACACTTCCTTGTCAGGTTGTCGGGAGAATTAGGAATAATCTATGCAAAGTGTCTGGCACATAGTAAGCTCTCAGTAAATGGTAACTCTTGACTTTGATTGTTGTATTCTGTTTGTGTTGCTTTTGTGGTGGTGGTGGTGGTGGTGGTGGTGGTTATTGTTTTGCTTGTTCCTCACAAGAGGATCTGTGTTTGCCCATTCTTCGCAAGCAAACACCAATGCAGTAGTAGCCTGGCCCCCTTCTCATGGGCTACACCAGCAGTTCTCCACAGTGGCTGATTTTTGCACACACACACCCCCGGGGGGACATTTGGCACTGTCTGCAGACATGTCTGAATGTCACAACTGAGGGGGAAGGGTGCTCCTGCCATTTAGTGGGTAGAGGCCAGGCATGCTCTAAACATCCTACAATGCACAGAACAGCCCTCAAACCCCAATAAAGAATTATCCAGCCCAAACGGCAATGGTGCTGAGGTTAAGAAACCCAGGCCTACACGACAAGCATAATAATTGTAGAGGCAGGGAAACCATAGCAACATCAGAATATTCATCAGAAATTTGATACTATCCATGAAGGGAATGAAGAACAGTTTTAGAAATAAGCATAAAATAAGTATGAATAACTATGGAACAGGCTGCCTAGTAGGTGAGTGTGGGTGGATGTGTTTGTGATTTATTTTTTTAATAGCACATCCATTCTTGCTTCAGATATATATATAGTGTGATGAAGTCAATGTTCTGTACCACCAATCTGGAATAAATGGTTAACTTGCCCTATACAAAGGTGGCTTTCAGTATTGTCATAAATCTTTAATTCCATGAATTAAAAAATCTTGATAAGGGTGTGTACATATCTAAAAGTTGATCAGACTAAACACTTAAAATTAGTACACTCTTCACACTTTAGCATATAAAAATGTTTAGTGTATATATATCAGTGTATAAAATTTTTATGGAAAAATCTGTGGTATAATCCAAACGGAATTGAGCTACAGTTAGCTTTTCTTTGGCAATGCTGCCATGCAAACTAACAGTATAAACCACTTTCGAGTTTGTATGGACCCTTCTGCACATTTGAGATGCCAATGCATCTTTGAAGCAACCAAACTGCCATTTCAAATCTCACCTATTCAAGCTGGTCCTCTCAGCTCAACTCTTACTAGTATACCAGGCTAGTGGGGATGGATTTCTAACATGAGTTTTAAAATAAAAACCTCATTTATATTTCAAAAAATCATCACAACTGATTCAGAAAGTCTTGTTCACTTTTCAACTCAAGTTAGTAAGATCATCCTATTCTAATATACTTCAATCTCTCACTTGAGGAATGGCATTTTCAAACCTCATCAAGAAACAAAAAGCCAACCCAGGGAGTGTCAGAGGATAGAAGGAGGTTAAAAAACCAGGAGAAAGGATAAAGTCTAGTAATAATCAGTATTTTACTCTCTCCCAAATTTTTTTGAGCAAACAATAAAGAATTATCCAGCCCAAATGGCAACAGTCCCGAGGTTAAGAAACCCTGCCCCACACGATAAGCAAAGGCTGAGAAGGAATGATTGAAATCTATGAGGTTGTAAAGAATATTATTGACAAGATGAATAAGAAAAACCTTGAAAGAGATGAGTTCAAGACAAAGGAAATGCCCTATTTAAACAGTAGACAAAGAACTTTAGAATCTCATCAACCTTGTAAAAATGGAAAATATATCATTTCATTTTAATTTTTATGAATTCATGGATTGTAGACACATAATGAATTTTAGGGAAAACTGGGATGAGAGGGAGATTGTCTTTCAAGTAAAAGTGAAGAGTGGCCTTTTAGCCACTCTGTCAGAGATTAAAAGGCAAAGAACTTGGGTCTGGGTAATGGGGGTGACAGAGTGTTCATCTTTCAACAAGGATTAACTGCGCCCCTACCACACGTCAAGCACCAGGCTACATGCACTACAGAGACAATATCACCATTCCTACTTCAAGCAGGTGACAAGCTAATGGGAGACACGATGAGTAAACCCACGATTAGAATCATGGACATACTCCATTCTGCAAATATTTCCTTGCATTCTTGATGAGGTCTTGCATCCTATTTCCACCTTGTATTCACCCAACTGAGAGTATAACAGCTACTTGCATTGAAAATGTCCTTCTTCAGGAATAGCTGAGGCTTAGATAAATCTTTATAACTGTGAAAAAGCCTGAAATCCTTTAGTTCTAACTCTTTGAGGAGACTGTACCAGAACCGCACAACACTGCTGTCACTGCCACTGACCTCAAACCCAGGCCAGTGGAGATGGATCTCAAAGATGAGCTGTCCAATCTGTTCAAGGACATCTTCCAGAATAAGATTTTCCAAAACTTTCCATTCTGCACTTTCCAGATCTGCCTTCAGAACATCAATCTGTAACAAAGCAATGGAATGAGATTAGCAGGTTTGACAAATTACTGTCAAAAATATCATCTTGATATCAGGAGTCTCACATTATAACTACCTCCCAAGGACGCAGAATTTTTAAATTTTAGAATTGAAGGTTGTTTTCAAGTGACCGTTTATGACACAAATTTCTAACCTCACTTCATACACAAATAATGAAATGCCAGGCAGAAATCATAATGGACCCTCTGCCTTTCTGCCCAGTGGGAATGGATCTCTGAGAAGGAGAAGCTGAAGCATGTGTATCACAGAGCTCTGTGCCCACAGCTTCTCCCCACAACCTATATGCCACTCCAAGGAACCCAGCCAAGTCCTGACAGAACGAGGCTACAGGGTGGGACTGACACAGGGCCACTGCTTGCAGGAGCCACTTCACAAGCCTTGTCTCCCTCCCACATCATCAGGACTGGATGCCAAGGAAAGAGTTCTCAGGTATCTGAATATTGGGCTTACAAAAAAAATTATTGTTTTTCCATGATTTCTTTATAAAGTATATACCAGTACAGCATACTAAAAACAAGACAATAAATAAACTTGTGTTTACTTAATGAATACAAGTTCATATCACAGGTGAGATGGAATAAAGGAAGAATAGGATGGGAGAGAAATATTTTGCAATTAATCAAGTTATGAGAATCAGCTCTTTTTGCCAGCTTTGCACAAAATCCATTCTAATAACAGAACCCTAAATACCTTCAGAAAGCAGTGAAAGCTAATCCTTACCAAGTACTTACACGTGCCTAACACTACGCTAAGTGCTTCCCTTTGCAATATTCATTTAATCCTCTCGACAGTGCTGCAAGGGGGATTCTGTTAGCATCCCTAATCAAAATTTAGGAAACCAGACTCAGTGATTAACCCATCGCTAGTCACACAGCGGGAGAGGTGGTGGTGAAATTTGAAGCAGTCTGCCTACAAAGCCCATGTTCTGAACCATTACACAACGTTGCCTTCCAGTAAACCAACCACAAGAGGAAAAGTGGTAACTCAGAGTCCCAAAGAGGTTTTGGGTTTGGAAAATAAAATGCTATCTAGAAAGTGAATATGGGTCCTTCAGTAAAATATTGTTATCAATATCCCCACTTTAAATTTGCAGGGCACTTTTCAAAGGGGATCGTTTCACCACACAGAGGAAAGCTGACAGCATTCAGACACAAATTAGAATAATTTGCACAGAGGGAATCACTGCAAAGGAGTGAAGGCTATAGTTCCCAAGGTCACAGCCAAACATTGAATGGTCCTTCAGGAAGCTGCCGACTGAAGTCCCTAACATCCTGCCCCGTGAAAGTGAAAACTTTTTGCTTGTTTAGAAGGATGGAAAAATACCAAGACTGATCCTGCCCAGCCTCTCCCTTCTCTCAGTGCATGTCTGTTTGATGTTTCTCCTACGAGGGTGAAACGTGCCACTCCCAGTGCTACAGACACACTCCATGTGTGATTTCAGAGGTGGGTGGAGAAGTGCATGGAATTTATATATAATTGCTCCAAGACCCCGTGAGAGATGGTTTCACATTCCTGCCATGGATACCACCTCTTGGTCCACCAAGGAAAGAGTGATGGTAACAACCCCAAGAATACTGAGAGGCCTTAGAAAAGACTAGACATCTGTAAACCAGCTTGTCAGTTCAATGGTGCCAAAGCCAAAGAGAAAAAGTAAAAAAGAAAAACCTTTCTTCGTAAAAGGAACTGAGCAAAGGCAGGTTCCACATGAACATACGCCAGGCTAAAATAATTCTTATGAAATGGACGCAATGAAATTAATTCACTCTTTTTTCCATCTCTGCTGCCCTGGCATTTCCATGGCTTTGTTGAATCTTGTATGTTTTAAGCAGGATGCTCTGGGATTAAGGATAATTTAGCTGCCAAAAAACTATTTAGTCAAAACTTCACTAACTTTTCCAATTGATACAGAAAATATTCATAACTTAACATCAGCATTTGTTGTATTAATTCACATAGCCGAGAATTTCTTAGGCTCCTTACAGATTTATTTTCCCCGTGGTTTTCTGTGAGCTTACATATGTTCAATGTGATGAATAATTCAAAGTATCAAAAGGATAGGATAAAGTTAATCAGCTTTAAAAACTAAAAGCTACATTGGTGAAGTATAGGGAAATATACTTTATATTTTTTTCCAAATATATTTTTAAGTAAACTATGATTCAGAAGTCATGAGCAATGAGAAGAGAACCTAATTATTATTGCTTTCTTTGGAAATCCAATATTCATTTACAAAATGCTAATCTGTTCTAAAGAGCAAAAGGTATTTTCAAACACAGCAACACCCCCACTCTCTTTTGATTCCAGTGACTGAAAATCCCCAACTTCAATCAGAATTGTATAGGTCGATATAAATCATGCACCCCTGGAGTGCTGTGCCACTGAGAACACTAGCTCTTCCCTGCCTTCCAACCCGAGACCACAGACAGCTGAAATGCTGTGAATAAAACACATTTTTCTCTTCCAACGTGCTTTTTTATTTCTTACATTTCAGAATTTCCCATTACCACAACTATTTTGCAAATGTAACTTCCATTATTACTGCATAATGCATCCAATATTACTGTTATTATAAGGCACTAAACATTTCTGAATAAGAAATGCCACTTTTGAGATTCTAATATCAGCTTTAACTATTTGGCACTAAAAATCACGCAAATGATTATATCAGAATAATCAAGTGTCAATCCTAATACAGTTAGGTTAAATCAGGTTTCTAGGGAAAAACAACTAAGTATTAACTCCCTATAAACTCTGGAATAAGTGGAGACAAATTCTTGGGTAGATGGGTCTCGACAAAGGCAGATGAAACAACCTATTTGGTATAATTTCGGAGGTATTAAAGGGGTCCTCCTATAAAATATTATCTTTTTTTCTCACACCTGAAATATCCAATAGATTGCTTTTCACAAAACTTTTTGAAGAAATGAGAATTTTAATTTTAACTGGGTTAAGATGTGATGCCACCTGGCAGCTTCCTCATCAGGGGCACAAGTTTGTCCCTGTGATCATCCACCCAGATCTAAAGATATAAGAGGAAAGGGCACGGGTGTTTGTATCAGTTTCCAAAGACTCCCCTAACAAGGTATCACAGACTGGGTGGTTTAAACAACAGAAACATATTGTCTTACAGTTGTGAAGACTAGAATTCCAAGATCAAGTGTTGGCAGGGTTGGTTCCTTTGGAGGGCAGTAAGGAAGAAACTGTCCCTGCTTCTCTCCTAGCTTCTGGTGTTTGCTGGCAATCTTCAGCACGCCTTGGCCTCTGCGTCACCTGATCTCTGCCTTCATCCTCCCATGGTGTTCTCTGTGTGTTCATATCTGTGTTTAAATTGTCCATTTTTATAAGGACATTAGTCATTTTGGATTAGAGCCCACCAGTACGACCAGTATAAACTTACTTTCAAAGAAGGTCACAGTCTGAGATACTAAGGATTAGGACTTCAGCATATTAATTTGGGAGTGATACAAGTCAACTCATAACAGTGTTCAAGGTAAGCTATTGCAATAGGACTTTTGCAAGGCAGTATGTATTCAGGAGCCAATTCCCAGGGCTAATGCTTAGTAAAAGTGTCCTGTTCCAGAGGTCCAAGGGCCAGCAACTACCTGAGGCAATTACGGATGTCACCCTGCCAGTCTACACCAGCCAGCACTGACAGCTCTAACCTAGTAATGCAAAGTCAGGGCAAGTCAACAAGCCTTCAAGGCCAATCAAAAATATCATCGCTAAAACCCTGCACTTCATTCCTTGGTTCCTTCTCAGCCACACCACCTGGCCTATCAGGTACAGTTTGCCTTCGGCACTCCCCCATTCCCTATATGCATCCTTCTGTCTCCTTCTGGATCTCCTTCAGGCACACAACAGCCTCAATTTACAGCTCTCTACCTGAGCCTCTTCCCCATTAGGAGAGGGTTCACCAGCAAGACAGGCAGATTGCGTTACCTGCTGGCTAGCTTTCAAGAGGCCAAAAATGGAAGCTTAAGGAAGACCTAGCTCTGAGAGTCACACAGCATCATTTCCACCACATTCTACCGGTCAAAGCAAAGCAAGTCAGCCCGATGCAAGGGCAGGTGAAAGAGATTCCAGCCCATGAGGAGAGGAGTGACATACAGAGAGGGTGAGAGGAGATGCTCATAGCCATCTTTGCAGATAATTGACCACAGCGGTTAAAAGGAATATTACTTTTTACAAATCCATAAATGAACTACAGTATTACTGCAGACATGAACCTTTACTGGATACAAGCAATACTCCAGGAAAAATGAATAATACTGCCCTTATTCATCAGAAGGTAAATAAAGAAGGGCCATGAATTAAAACATGGCATTTGCTATTAGATTTGGCTTTCCTTGGAAGCTGACAAAGAACCTGGGATATCCAATGGATTAGGATGACTAATAAAGAAAATACTAAAAAGGGCAACTAAAGTATTTGTAATCTTAGAAATTTTTAGTCTCTAGAAATTAGAAATCTTTAGTATGCTAAAGTTGTTCTTTGTCTGTGCTGCTATAACAGAACACTGGGTAATTTATAAAAAGCAGAAATTTATTTCTTACAGTTCCAGAGGCTGGGAAGTCCAAGATCAAGGCACCAGCAGGTTTAGTGATTGGTGAGGGCCTATTCCTCATAGACGGCACCATCTAGGTAACCTCACTTGGTGGAAGGCACGGAAGGGTCGAAAAGGGGCTTGACTACCTCTGACAAGCCCTTTTATAAGGGCATCTGATCCCATTCACGAGGGCAGAGCCCTCACGACTCAATCACCTCCTAAAGACCACACCTCTTGATACTGTTACGTTAGGATTAAGTTTCAGGATGAATTTGGAGGAGACATTCAAATCATAGAAGGCTGCCATAACAAAGTACTGCAGACTGTGTGGTTTAAGTAACAGAAATTTATTTTCTCACAGTTCTAGAGGCTGGAAGTCCAAGATCAAGGTGTCTACAGATTTGGTTTCTCCTGAGGGCACTCTTCTTGGCTTACAGGTGGGTGCCTTATTGCTGTGTCCTCACATGGCCCTTGCTCTCTGCATGTACTCCTGGTGTCTCTTCCTTTCCTTATAAAGACACCAGTCCTTTTGGATTAGGAATCCACCCTTATGACCTGATTTAACCTTAATTACCTTCTTAAAGGCTCTATCTGCAAATACAGTCACACTGAGAGTTAAGGCTTCAACCTATGAATTTGGGGGAGGGGAGGACACAATTCAGCCTATAACAGATATAAAACAGGCATTTTTACTATACTCTATTTAGAGGCAATCTCTATCTCCACAAAGAAATTTAAAATACATCCCTATTACTGTTCTGGCAGACTGCAGTTTCTCCTGTATAGTTAATGGCTGACTCTTGTTCTAGGTAGTAAAAGTGTGTGCCACTGAATTAATAGCAGTTGAGTTGCAGAAACCATGGTAGATTTCATTTTCCAAAGATGGTCACACATTATCTCCCATCTCACATGCTTTTCTACAATGTGGTCTTGACATTCCCCCCATCGACAGATGCAGTCAACGTTCCCTCCCCAGGGCCAGCGTCACGGGCTGCAACCCATGTAGTCAGTGAATTAATAGCAGTTGAGTTGCAGAAACCATGGTAGATTTCATTTTCCAAAGATGGTCACACATTATCTCCCTCTCACATGCTTTTCTACAATGTGGTCTTGACATTCCCCCCATCAACAGATGCAGTCAACGTTCCCTCCCCAGGGCCAGCGTCACGGGCTGCAACCCATGTAGTCAGATAAGGCCCCACACTTAGAAGGGAGGGCTCATGCTTGTTTTAATGCTCTGCTGTCTCTGTCTTGAACGTGGGACCCATCATTTTCATTTTGCACTGGGCCCCACAAATTTTGAAGCCTGTTTGCTTAAATATGGATGGGCTTACGGCTGATTGACTAATGCAGTCTGATAGAAGTGACTCTAGGTGACAAGCCTGGGCCATAGAAGGTGAGGTAGCTTCTATTTTGCTCACTGGCACACACACTCTTGTGAACTTTAGCCACCATGCAAGGTGTCTGACTACCCTGAGTCGCCATGCTATGAGAAAGTCCAAACTAGCCCTTGCAGAGACCACACAAAGAGGCCCTGAGTCAACAAGAAGAGAGAAAGAGAGATGCCTGCCCAAGCCCCAGCTGCTCCAGCCATCATCTGATGGCAAACATGTGAGACCCTGAGCCAGACCACCCAGCAAAGCCCTTCAAGGTAGCTTCTACTTTGCTCACTGGCACACACACTCTTGTGAACTTTAGCCACCATGCAAGGTGTCTGACTACCCTGAGGCCGCCATGCTATGAGAAAGTCCAAACTAGCCCTTGCAGAGACCACATGAAGAGGCCCTGAGTCAACAAGAAGAGAGAAAGAGAGATGCCTGCCCAAGCCCCAGCTGCTCCAGCCATCATCTGATGGCAAACATGTGAGACCCTGAGCCAGACCACCCAGCAAAGCCCTTCCCAAAACTCTGAACCACATAAACAATGGAAGATAATAAAATGATCAATCCTTGGTGTTTTAAAAAGCTAAGTTTTTATGCTGACTCATTATATAGCAATAGATTACAACAGAGACCAAGTGCTATTTATGCAAACCTCCTTTTTAAAGTTAAAAGTTACTTGTATTGTATCAAATACATATATTTCAAAGCTGTGATTTCTAGCAATTAATATATATTAACCAAAAAAATTTTATAAAAATAATACATGATCATCACTTAAAAATTAAAATTATAAATAAACAAGAATAAAAAAGAATTAAAATACCTATAATCCAGAGTTTAACAGGTTTCTTCCTGAACTCCTAAACATTTTTTGCCATAAATACACACACTATACATATATCACATACGTGAGCATAAATGAAACACATTTTTTAACAAAATTGATATTCTACTATATTTTCAAATCTTCTTTTTAATGTAACAGACCATGAATATCTTTTCCTGTCAACAAATTTTTATCTAAAATATTCTCTGAAACAGGGCCCCTCAGCTTTCACAAGAATTTTAGAGGTGACGAGGGCCCCAGCAGAGGTAAGGCAGATGTCAAGTGGGTGAGGTTCCAGATCCTCGACCTCAGTTCAACAAGAGCACCTCCTTTTTTTCTTTCATATATTTGGAATCCCTCACAGAATTTCATTTGGAAAAAGAGCTCTCCTGCTTTAAAAGAAAAAGTTTGAAATCCTCCATCCATAATTTTCAAAAACAGCTTCTATAATCATTTAACTTACGTAACCAATCCCCTTTCTGATGGACATCTAGGTTTTTTTTCCCAAATGGATGAGCTACAAACTGATGTGATCAAGACACTTGCAGCTGAGTCTTTGAATATGTTCTATTGTTTTCTTAGAATAAACTCCCAGAAGGAGCAAGTTCAAAGGATGAGCACAGTTTAAAACTTTTAATAATTTTACTAACTTGTTAGCCCCTTTCTGTTCCTGCTCTTGAGACACTGAGGACAAACCAGGTTGTGCTAAGGTTGGGAACCCTGTGAAAATACACCACAAAAGGCTCTTCCAGTGTCACCAGCTCCTCCACTAGTCACTAGCCTGATTAGTCTTTTTTTTTTTTTACCTTGAAGCCACGTGACACTCTGGAGCATTCCTAAACCCACCTATGCCTTTATGTCTGAACAATTCACCAGATCAGAAAAAAACCTGCATGCTATTTAAGAAAGAGAAAACAAGTCAATTTTAACTAAATACATGTTAAATTGTCTTTATATAACTTTTTATTTTAAATATTTTAATAAAAATGCTTTAATCTATTGTGCTATATTAAGTCTTTATAAGGATACAGTTCCTTTTATTCCACACTGAAAATTCATATGAAAGCTTAAAACTGGCTACTACCATCAATGATAAAGATAATTAATCATTATACTAATCAAAATCCCTGGCTAAAAGCCAAAGCCACGTAAGTAACACCAATAAAATGGCAATATTAACCATCCAGGTTATCCATCACCTAACTCAAAACAAGGGACTTTCTACTCAGGCTCTAATGGACTTGCAAATATAGTTGTTTGCCTCAATATCAGCTGTCTATTTTGGGGGGCCAGAATCATATACTACAAGGCATTTACATATATATCTCACATTTTATAAAAGATAGATTCCTGAAAAGGAGTGTAGAAATTGAGTTTTGTAATTGAGCTCATATTTTTAAATTATTATGTATTTGACCACATCATCTAGTTATTTATGGATATTTTTAAAAATTGAATTATAGTTTCAGGACATATATTTAATTATTTAATCCATTTTGAGTTGATCTTGGCATATGGTGAGATGTACGAGGAACCAATAATAAAAGGAAATATGTTTTTTGTGGTAATCAGCTCACGGAAATTACCTCTGCAGGGAGCAACACTTCGCAAATGAATTTAAAAGAAAATGAGAGAAACATTTACAAAGAAAGCCTTTTTTTTTTCCCCCAGACATTCAGCTTGACCAAAGAACCCAACCTGAGGCTGCTTGGCAAGAATCTTCTGGGCTAGGTGAGGTGATACAATATGTAGCCCTAGAAACCTGAGTCAGGGACAGGTAACAGGTGAACTGGCAACAAGTCAAGAAATCAGAAGTCACCAGGGCTATTCCTATGGAGCAGCAAGGAACCAAGCAGCACAAATTTAGGCGAGATTGAGGTGGTCACAAGGGACCTGGCCAAGGGCAGAGTCAGGCAGACAGGCAGTGACAGGACCAAGGACAGCTCCAGACAGCTGTTTTTATTTGTTTCTACCCCCACTTTCTTGGGCAGCTTAAAACAATGCGTCTGTCTCTGACCTTAGGATCAGAACCAGGTACTTTAAAGCTACATCATCTACTTAATTATTTTTTTTTCTGGCTTAATTGTACTTATGCAAGCAGTCTAAAATATTTCTGGAAAGAGATGGGACATAAAACATAAACAACTATAAATTATTCCCAATAAATATATGTATAAGAAAATAAATAACCAAGTAAGCACCCAAATAAAATGTTCTTAGGAAGACATGTTCTTGAGATTTAATAGGAGAATATTTGCCCTTAGATGGTTGGACTGGGTCAGTCTCAGTGCATGCTGGTGCCAGCAATGTGACTTAGGCCACATAAAACATGGCCCAAATGCAAAAATTGAGCACTAATTTAGAGGGACACAATATAAACTCATTTGGTTATTTTGTTCTTGTTATTTTTTTTTTCCTTTTTGTCTTTTTTTCGTGACCGGTAACGGGATTGCAACCCTCAGTGTCGCGCCTGTACCGCGACCGGCAACGGGATCGCAACCCTCGGTGTCATGCCCGCACCGCGCTCAACCAGTGAGCAGACCGGTCTCTATATGGGATCTGAACCCTCGGCGGGAGCGCCGCCACACTCCCAAGTGCCACACTCTACAGAGTGCGCCACTGGGCCGGCCCTTGTTCTTGTTATTTTTTAATGTATTCTGAAATCTAAATGAGGAGAAATACTGTCCTTTGGATGAAAATGATGAAAAGATCAGCAACGAGTGGTGTCAAGTGTTAGAAGCCAGAAATGAGAGGAAATGAGGGAATATTAAGAGGTCTCAGGGCGCATGTATGCACACGCACATGTGTCAATACACTCAACTGGAGAATGCTGCTTTGGAAAAATACGTAAGAAATTCCTTTCACCATCTAGCCTAGTTTCACTTCAGACCTTAGTACTATCCCTAAAGAATCGACCTCCAAGT
Organism: Galeopterus variegatus; assembly: GCF_000696425.1. NCBI lineage: Eukaryota > Metazoa > Chordata > Mammalia > Dermoptera > Cynocephalidae > Galeopterus > Galeopterus variegatus. The sequence continues at coordinate 360,561 of NW_007726810.1, forward strand.
CTCAAAGCTCTGAACATTCCCTCCAGTCACATGAGATGTGAATCCCAGTGCCGCAATTAAGACCATTACAACAACTCACACCAGATTTGTCAGGGTCACCTTGATGTCTTCCACTTCTGGACCCTGTACAGACTTCTAGAGAAATAGATAGCATGCTTTTTACTCATTTATTATATTGACCCCCTCACCCAGGCTGTAAGTTCCTTCTTTGGGTATCAAGCTCCTATCAGAGTTCCTGGCACTGTGTGGATGTAACACCCTATCAGACAGCAAGTTGTGTCCATGCTGTCTCTACAGCATCTTACCCCTGCCCCTCCTCCCGTCTCCCACTCCACCACCATGGTTGCCTTGCTTCAGACTCTCTGACTGAAAGAGGAGAGAGGAGTCAAGGGATGAAATGAGAGCAGCTGGGGACAAATGTTTGAGTCGGGGCCTTGGTTTTTGACACTTTATGAACACCACACTTTAGCCAAATGTAATTCTTTGCTGTTCCTCAAAATGCCACGAACTTTCCTGCCCCTGTTCCTTTTTTCATGCTACTTCCTTTACATGAAACACCAAAAATTTCTGCTGGTCATTTCTTTCCCTTTCCCAGCACACAGAGCACAACAATTGTACTGCAGGTACCTGCCAAATTTCATTAAGAAATTTGAGTTGCTGGGTTATGCTAAAATTCTTACCCTCGGGATGTGAAGCAGGGGCAATGATCAAAGTGTGACTTACCAAACATTCTGACAGGATGTGGAAATGTGCACAAATTGTTTTTCTCTTACAGAATATTTCATTGGCATTAAACTACAAGGCTTCCATCTCAAATATCTTCTAGTTAAATTATATCAACACTGGAATAAGGAAATAGATAATATCAATACATAATTCGTCAAGTGACATTCAGTTTTTTGTTTTGTTGTATTGTGTCTAAGGTAGTGAATTGCTCAGATGGAAAGGCACAGGAATGCTTAGCAATGTTACTGAGCTGTGCTGTCCTGTATGGTAGCCACTCACCACGCATGGCCATTTAAGTTTAAATTAATTAGTTAAAATTAAACAAAATTAAGATCACAGTACCTTGCCCACATTTCAAGTGCTCAGTGGCCATAGACAGTGAGTGGCTACCATATTGGACAGTGTAGCTTTAGGTAATCTCCATCATCACACAAAGTTCCACTAGACAGTGCTGCTCCACAATCACCTGGAGGACTTGTGAAAACACAGGTTCTGACTCAGTAGATATGAAGTTTGGCCTAAGTATCTGTATTTCTAATAGAAGCCAGCTGATGCTGATGCTGCTGGTCCAGGGACCACACTTTGAGAATCACTGGACATGGCTAATGACAGTCGGTAAGCTCTTCACGAGTGTGTGCACAGGACTCAGCCTCAGCACAGGCTGGTTTCTCTCCTTTCTCATGAGCAGATGCAGAAAGTATCAACATTTTGGTAATCCTTGGCCCTGGATGGTACATGGTGTTTTCTAACCAGCTGCTTTCTTAATTATGATACAATTAGGTCAGAGTTTCTAAAACATATTGCCAAGGTTTCAGTGAGGCTTGTATTCCCTGGAACTGTGTACAAAAATGTGTTTGTGCACATGAGCACTTTTCTAAGATAGCTGAGGGCCTCGGCTCTAGGACAGATTGCCCCACCATAGAAGGTCTTGGGCAGGTTGTTTAGCCTCTCAGTGAGTCAGAGGAAAACAGTAGGACCCATATGACAGGGTTGCTGTGAGGTTATACAAAACATGCAAGTAAATCACCATGCACACAACCTGACTCAGAGTAAGTGCTCCATCAGTGTTAGCTGTTATTATTTTTACCAATTGTCCATGAGGTCCATATCCAAAAAACATTAAGATTGCCTGATTTAAGCTAATATCAAAACGTGCCTTCTGTGCATCACAGCAGCTATGTTTTGGGAGATTCCTCAGAGACCAAATCAAAATTTGGTACAGGAAATAGAGAGGTATTTCAAACATGATAGCCAAGAGCAATTTATACACCGATCATTGGCAGGCAAAATTGAAAACAGAGTTTCTTCAACTACACTTTCATCTGACAAGAGACATAAGAAGTATATTCCCCTTGCCATAGACCAGACTATGAGCTTTATGAAGGCTAAATTATTTATTTTTAAATCCCCAGCCTCTAGCACACTGCCAGGCACTTGGCAGGTGCTCAAAAATACCTAATGAATGCATGAGTGGGTGAGTGGATGAATGGATGCGGAGACAAGCAGGGAAATGGAGGAGTAGATGGATGGATAAGTGGATGGTTAAACAGGCCTCCCAGGTTCCACGTTACGGAAGAACAGAGCCAGTAGGGACTTTGTAGACATTTGGTCCAGCTTCCTCATTTTACAGATGAGGCAAAATGATATACTCAAGATCACAAAGTAATTAATTAGTGGCAGAGATTCCACATTTCAAACATCATTCCTCTGCTCTGAGTCTTAGATACATATACACATACACACACACCAACGCAGCTTTGAGGCAAGTCTGTGCCTCTAAGCCTCATTCTTCTTGGGAGTTAAGGATTAGCTAGATGGTCACCTTAAGGATGGCTTCAATATTTTAGAAAGAAGCACAGTCCCTTTCTTCTTCCAATATCCCTCTCTGCCAAGAATCTCCTTGCACCAGAAATACTCAGAAAAGCACAATCTGGTGTTTTCTAAATTTACCTCTGATCAATACCAGAAGTAAATTGTGCATTAATATAAATTCAGATCTTATAAGATGCACTGAAAAATATATTTTATAAAATGAGAAAAATAGCAACATATATATTGTTTAGTTTAAAGGTAAATCTAGCATGGCAGAGCTGTTGCTTGCTCATGTGAGAAAAATAGCAACATATATATTGTTTAGTTTAAAGGTAAATCTAGCATGGCAGAGCTGTTGCTTGCTCATGTATCTATTCCTCCTTCTTCCTGATATCTAGCTGACCACATGCTGCCCAGATAAAAGACTATATTTTCTAGTCTCTCTATGGCTGCATGGCTATGTGACTAAGATATGACCAAGAAGATATAAATGAAAGTGTCATGTGGGATTTTCAGGATGATTCCTTAAAGGAAAAGACTGTACTCAGTGCTCCCTCCATCTCATGGCCTCAAGGGATGACTTCCTGGCTAGAGCTCCAGAAGCAATATTGGACCATGAGAAGGATTACACCCTAGGATGGAGGAGGAGAGACCTGGATGGACTTGGGTCCCTGGTGATGGTGGAGTCTCCATACAAGACATGTACTACCTACCTCCAAACTTCTTTTATGTAAAAGAAATAAAATTTTTCAATTGTTTAAGCTACTGTTATTTTTTTCCACAGGCAACTCAACCTAATCTTAAATATATTAAACATATTCTAACATTCTTGACTACCCATTAAGTGGTGTCTCTATTGCAAATGTTATTCAGACCAGATACCCTATGGGAAGAAGTGGTTAGTGGTAGTGCAGTAGACCAACAATCCATGTCTACTGAAAGTCAGAGTTCCCGCCTGAAAGTTCACTGCTCTTATTCAGCTGTTCTGATTGGTCAGAAACTTCCTAATTCTTGGATCTCTGTTCTTCCTCAATATTCCCAACATCTTTCCTTCTTGCTTCCTCCCTCTTCACTCCAGGACCATGGACTGCAATTCTCCTGCCGGACTTCTCATGACCACCACACTGTACTATCCTCCTCTCTCAGTCTAGAAATTTACAACAAAGCAAAACTGGGCTGCACAATCATACTTGGTCAGTTCATTTACTTTGAAAAATCTAAGTTTGAGGCATCGTGTTAATAATGTTAGCTCTCTTCTTTATCTATTCTATACATTTCAAATTCCAGAATATACTTAAGAAGACAGATACTGACTTATTATTTTGACCAGCCAATGGATTCTGCAAGTCTGTATATTTTTAGTGAAAGCACAGATGCTTTTTATTTTTGAAGAAGCAGAGCAAAATTTAATCAGGACTTCAAGTGGAACAAGAAAATAAAGAAATCCTTAGTCTCATAATGCTCACATAACAACATCCACTTTAGACAATTTTTAGTTGAAAGTGTCAAGTCTTTCAACTATAAAACAAATGTAGATTATAATTGGGGCAGATCCAGATTTTTTTTGGAGCTTGAAGCTTATTTAATTTGAGGGGCCCTATTTTTTATTTATTTTTATTTTTTTATTTTTTATTTTTATTTTTTTTTTGTCTTTTTGTCTTTTTCTGTGTCCGGCAACGGATCGCAACCCTCAGTGTTGCCCCCGTACCGGACCGGGGACCGGCAACGGGATCGCAACCCTCGGTGTTGCTCCCGCACCTCGCTCAGCCAGTGAGCGGGAACCAGTCTGTATGTGGGATCCGAACCCTCGGGCGGGAGCGCCGCCGTGCTTCCCAAGTGGCGCACTTATCCAGTGCGCCACCGGGCTGGCCCCGAGGGGCCCTATTTTTTAAAAACAGAATACAAAATTATAAATGTACCTAATATAGAGTTAGATGCAGGTCTTGGAAGGGGCCCATGCAAATCAGAGGCCCTAAAGGTTGAGTTTCATTAAGTTTATAGGAAAGTCTCCTCTGCTTATAATCAAGACATATATACAAGGCCCAGCCTGAGAGAAAAGAAAGGATTAAGTGAAAGCAAACTATAGACAGATGTATGGCTAAAAGCCAGAAAATAAAGGAGAAAAATCTGCAAGAAAAAATTCAAGCATTACAAGTTTTGAACTTCCTGTTAAATTTATGTAGCAATTAGAATTGGGACGGGGGAGACTTTATACACAAAAAGATCAGAATCTGACTATAACAAATACATTACCATCTATACAATACCCAAGCAAACGTGCTATATACTCAGATACAGATTAGATCTAAAAGTCTCATCTTAAGAAAAATGTTTAGATAATGACTTGCAGAAATAACCTTTCATTGACTCTCATTGGATATTATTTAAAAGCCCCTAATTTTGCTTTAGAAGTGCCATCCTTCAGAACACAATGTTTATCTTTTTACCTTGTATCTACTGGTGATGAAAAAACTAATAGCTAATTTTAAGCACCTGCTATATGCCCAGCCAAGCAGCATGCTAAGCACTTGACATGATATTTTCAATTAATCCTCAAGCAAGCAAATGAAATAGGTGCTTTTATTATCCCCATGTTACAGATGGGGAAACTGAGGCCTGGAAAGATCATACAGCTTGTGAGGAGTGAAACCAAGACCAATTCCAAGCAGTTTCTACAGAAACCTGGGATTCAGAGAGGTTAAACAACCAACCAAGATCACACAGCTATTAAGGGGCAGAGTCAGGATCCCTTTTTTTTTTTTTCTGACTGATAAGGGGATCGCAACCCTTGGCTCAGTGTCATCTGTACCACACTCAACCAGTGAGCACACCGGCCATCCTTATATAGGATCTGAACCCGTGGCCTCGGCGCTATCAGCACCGCACTCACCCGAGTGAACCACAGGGCCAGCCCCAGCGTCAGGATTCTAACCGGGTCTAACTTCAAAACAGGCATTCTTAGACCATGTTCTTACACCCTCACAATGTTAAAGGATACAAGCATAAAATATAACATTGTTAAGGATTTCTAACTTTATAGTTCTTTTTGCAAAAATGACAGACAGGAGAAAGGTAAACGTGGAGTACTTAATTAAGTCTGTTGAGATTCTAGAATGTGAATGGCCTACTTGCTGCCATTTCTGAGGTTAAAGGCAGCAATCGGGTCTGGCTTCAGGCAAGGGACACACATTTTTGTTTTGTTTTTGCACTTTGAAAGGCCATCTGTTTAATACACATGAGCAGCTCCCTTATATTTCAGGCAAAGATCATTTCAACATCTTGACTTGAGCATTTAGAGACATCTGCAAACAGCCAAGCCTCTCTTAGGCATAATTCAGTAGGCTGTCCTTGGACTTTTTGACCCCATAGTAGTGAAGATGCGCTCATACAATTTAACCTCCACAGAACTATGTGACATGAGAACTGACCTTCCTAAAAAATATGATTGTCGTATTTTCATACTAACATGAATTTAGTGAGAAATTTTTATTTTTTCATGTTTCACAACATCCTTTCATTCACACCTGGAAATCTTTGAATTGCACAAGCAGTAAAGATTGCAAATTCAAAAGAAAGGAAGGGATGCAGCACATATGGGGAAGTGGAGGAGCCATCTAAACATTTATACGACGTTAAGAGCCTCATTCATTTGACAAGGAGGTGGAAGAAGACTATGTGAAGGAGAGGAGTGTTCTAGAGGACTTCTGATTGGGATTTCTCTTCTCTGACTTTTCTAAAATCTTTCTTATTCCTCAGTCCCACAATGTGGAAAATAGGAGGATGGCTACCTAATGGGTAAAGTGAAAAGATACTTTCACTACTTTGTTCGAGAAAAATTGACATGTGAGGGGTTTTGACAAATGATTATCCTTTGAAAATGATCCAAAACTATACACTTCTAACTGAATCAAAAAGATCAATACATATAATGGATTTTTTTTAAGTGTGTGTGTTGGACCAGAACAGAGTGGAAATAATCATTAAATTTTTACGGGTTTGTCAACCAGGGACTTCATCATCCTACTTGATTTTGGTGGTGGCTGTCTTTATAATTTTTAAATTGAGGTTCCCAGGATTCTCTCTCCTCTTATTCATCTTCCTTCCTTAAGAGAATTGCTGGCTCCTGGGAGGCTTCAGCCATGAGGCAATGCAGTGTTATTGGAGCTGGGTGAGTTTTCCAAATGGCATTTTTTCCAACAGAAACAAAGGGTAGATTGCAGCTTCCCCATCGTGCATACACCATTTATGGAGCTTAGCAGCCAGCCGGTTGTTAACCTGTCACCATGAGCACCTTCCCTAAATAAAATGTATGCTCTGTATTTCAGGGGGTGGGTGGTTTAAGGCAAACATTCTTCAGGCACCAAGGATAGCTCTGAATCAAGTTAAACAGAATGAGAATTGTCACTTTACAGTCTAATGTCCTCTTTCCTGGATATTAAAAATAACATATGAACTTCCTGGAAAGCCAAATCTCTTACGAGACATTATACTAGCAAGTTTAAGTTACTCTAAGTTCTTTAAGTTATTAACAATCCTTATACCAGTGTTTTCCATAAGTGTCTTAGAGCAGACAAATGAGTTCTAATTGTCTTGTCTTACACGAGGGGAGGATAAACAGCACCACCTTGGTTCTTCTGTAGTACAGTTGCCAAATTTGGTTACTTAATCTCAATAATGCAATATTTAATTAATGAATTCATGAATGAGACAGCTCCTAACATCTTCATTTAAGAGCATACATTTTCAGCTTGTTATTCCCCAAAATCTGACCGTCTTGAACTAGGCTATATCAGTTGTGAGCTTCTTGACCTATATGCTGGAAACTTTCACTCAGATATACATTTGAACTTGAAAAAAAATTCACAGGGAAAAACCAACAAAGAAAAGTCCACAGTCCATGTAAAAAATCTATATAGTCTACATTTTTTTTAAAAAGTCAGTTATCAGTTATCTGTGGGGCGATTTCCAAACTCACATTCAAAATCAGTTATAAGTGTACGACAGTTCATAGCTAAACATCAAATATTTATTTGGAGTTATCTATAGCTTAGATTAACAGGATAAAAAAGTCAGTTATCAGTTATCTGTGGGGCGATTTCCAAACTCACATTCAAAATCAGTTATAAGTGTACAACAGTTCATAGCTAAACATCAAATATTTATTTGGAGTTATCTATAGCTTAGATTAACAGGATCCCTGGAGGAAAATAATAAATTGCTGATAGTGCAAAAACAGCTTTCATTGTTTGTGGGAAATGTGACATATTTTTGTTTTCTTCATAGACAAAAAACCCAGTTTAAATATGCTTATAGCAAGTCCCAGAGGAATTTTTAAATGCTTTAGGAATTAATATTTCTTTTTAAAATGAATTATTAAATAGAGCTTTTAAATGTTTTGTGCTGCAGCTTTAATTTTATTGCAGTGGGATTTGACCTTTCTCTTTTTCAAAGATAAATTTGTTATTATAAAAGTTGGTCGTAAAAATACAACAAAGAGAGAAATATATAAAACACAAAGTAGAAGTCCCTCATTCCTGCCCACATTTAAAATTCTGGTAGCTATTGATACAAGGGTACTTCAAAAATGTTCATGGAAAGGTTCATATTATGATTTAATTCTATTTTTCCATGAACTTTTTGAAGTGCCCTCGTAGATGTGATACTATTGCTAAAATGTCAAGGCCAATTAATGTCACCTTCTCCAATACTGACTATGATCAATCTTTTAAATGTCTGCAGTATTTTTCATGAACTATGTGTACTCTCTCAAGAGATCTCAGCCTTGAATTATCTGACTTCCACAATATTTACAGAATTATCTAATTTTAAACCTAATTATTTAAGTCCTTTTCTTAAAGGCCTCTGCTGGCTCCCTGAAGCTACAGAATGAAATATAAACTCCACAGGGCTCACCAACGCCCTCACAACCTGGGCCCAACCTCTCTTTTTGGCCTCACGTCCTTGTTCTCTCCACAAATCACACTTCGTGCCAGTCATGCTGAATCTTTAACCCTTCTTGAAAGAGAATGGAGAATGAATTCTCCGTTCTCCTTCTCATCTCTGTGCCCTGGCATTAAATATTTCCCTTTCCTTCTTCTACCTTTGATAAACTCCTGTTCAACTTCCAAGAGCCATATGAATTACCACCTCTTCCTGCCCTCTCTCTTCTCCCCAAGAAAAACAAGCTACTCCTCTGCTTCTCTTGTGCTGGTACTGAGTACATTATTACATAAGTTTTGTACAGATGTTTATTTCCCCCTATTGACCATGATGTCTTTGAGGACAAGGACCTTCAGCCTTAATTCCCTGTCCTTGATTGAGTTCCTGATTTATAGGAGACCTTCAAAAAGTGTTTACAGAATAACTAAATAGTTTTCAATATTATCCAACAAACACGAACAACAAAAACCTAGTCATCTTCTTCACCTATAGCATGGGGTATGAAATATTTGATAGTAATTAGTACACAACAAGCATTAAGAACTGATGGCTGACCCGCACAAGGAAAGCATATCATGAGACTCTGCAGGTGGGCACTTCCACAGCCTAAGCCCAAATGGCAAAGTAGGCAAAACGAAACCCAAGTGTTTCTCCTTCCCTCCTTCCTTCTGCATTCCTTTCCCACCTCCTGTGACTTCACACCCACAGAGTTCAGTGTCAGATGCCCTCTGGCTGGCCAGAGCTCCTTTATTATAGTACACACACCAAGCCATATACAAAAATTTCTCCCTTTTCCTACTCGGCCAACTTCCACTCGCTTAGCCAAACATCATGAAACACCTATGTGAGAAACCAATAAGATTACATTACTTAACGTAGTTGATACTTAGGCAAGAATAAGCTCAGCCTCCCAGAGAGGAATGCCTTTTTCAAAGATTAGCTAATTAAATGAATCTAACCAGTAGAATATACTAAAGGAACATTTTTTATTGAGAGGCCTTCCAGAAGTTCCCTGGACTTTCTGGGCCACAAGATACCATCAGCCCCAACATGTTGAAGAGATGGTGTCAGCAACCAGACCCCCCATTTCTGAAAGATTGCCAACATCTCGCCCATTTGCAGGGATTTCCCAGTGTGCCTTCCTCAGGGGATCAGTGCTCTGAAGATAGCAATTACTCGGGGTGTATACCACCAGTCTAGAGGGAAAAAGCCATTAGAAAACAAATAGAATTAGGACAAGGAGAACAAGGAAAGAAGAGGTTAAGAAAAGGTGACATATGAGAAAGCGACAATATTGGGGGAACTGCACAGAAGACACCATGCCAATAGATACCATGCCAAATACTTGGCACTCACACAAACAATCTACTGAAAGAATCAGAAATACACCCATTTGAGCATTTTTTCTATTTAATATGTTTTTCACCTAAAGCTGAGTGTCCTATAACACATTAGCAATAATAATTTTTAAAAATCACAAAAGATTGAGTGGTTCAGAAAACCCTGAGCATTTTTCTTCATGAAATTCCAAAAACCTAATGCATGGCTGGAAATGTCTCTGCTCTACCCTCACTTCACATGATATTAGTTTCTACACCTGATTGGATCTTATTTCCAGGGCAGCCATTCCTCTTACAGCCACTCATGCTGAGATCAAAGGATGGAGAGGCTGTTACGTATACAAGACCAATACTAAAGAGAGAAGAGTTGGAAAGGGCTCAAATTTTGTTATACAAAAGAATAATTTAAAGGAATAAAAACCATTTTCAGAGGAAGCTGAAACCAAAAATAGTAGCAACCTTAGACTTCATTTTAGGAGCTTGAGGGATGAGATACCCCGCCATGTGGTTGCCTAGGGAACCAGATTCATTTATCCTTTGCTGTCCAATAATTTCTTGGAAATTGCTACCCTGTATTACATCTATGATTGTTAAATTCACTCTAAATGAAAAAGCCCCTCAAAAAGCAGTTTAAGTTATAGGAAAAGAATCTTCATCAGGAAAATGTTAGAGAAAGCTAAAGCTCCTTTAGTATCTCTTGCTGTCCCAATAAATTAACATTCTTCTACTTGGACAGAAGATCTTATCCATAACATCTTATTTTTCATTTTGATTTCTGAATCTAGAGTCTTCTTATAAATTAGTAAACTTTTCTTGATTAAAAACACTTAGCATGTCAAAAAATATAAATAGGAATATTCCAGTTTGAACTAAGCTATGCAAAATTATTCTGACTTTCCCCCAAACATTCAAGAAAAAAATATTCCTGATAACAGAATGTGTAAGAAGCAAAAGAGAATGATGTTTGGCTTTCTTCCCATGACAAATTTTCTTCAACATTTGCCTGTTATTATGCTCAACCATGAGAGTGAAGCATTTGGGTGACTGTCATAGGGAGGCTTATTAGAGGTGCCATCAATGTTTAGCACATGTTTGGTTTTTAGGGTTGTTTAAAAAAAACACTGCTGGCCAAATTCCTATTCTTTCTGCTGCCTATAATTCTTTCAGGCCATGGTAGTTATTTGATGGGCATGCTGAGTCTTTCATTTCTGGTTCCCTCATGTTAACTGAATAAAAAGCATTCTGAGAGCTAACTCTCCAGCAGGTGGAATATTTCTTCTGTTCCTTGCTAATGTTTTTGGTTTCTTTACACATTATTGCTTTTTACAAGGAAGCTAGAAGAGGCTAAACTTTATCTCTGCACTTTCCTCTTTGAAACAGCTTGTGTTAAACCTAGATTGGAAAAATAAACTGAGACCAATGTCTAGGAGGGGGGCGGGTAAGACGTGATTTGGTGAGTTTCATTTCCTATGAAATTTTAAGAGACTGGCTGTACCATGTCTGAGACCAGGGACTTTGTCCCCAAACACATATCCTTTTGTAGAATATCTACGAAATGATAGCCATTAGCTGAATAGCAAAATCTCAATTAACCAGAATTTAACCACAAGAAAGAAATTCCTGCTTGCCATTAAGCACTATCTGGGCACTGTGGGGCTTAAAAATAAGCCAAAATAATTTTTTCTGCAGATGAATTTTAAGGGAGCTGAATTACAAGAGAACAGATTCATATAAGAAATATTATTTTAAAAAATGAAAGTAGTTTCCAGGGAAGGTCCTAAGATGAGTGCTTATCTAGTTCTATCTTCTCCAACTAATTACTGCACCATAAGAGTGAAGTTCAGAATGACTTTACAGGCTTGTCAAATACCTCTCTGCTCACTCTATTTTATTCATTAGGGCCTACTTATGACTATTGTAGGCTCCTATAGAATGCTGGATCCAGGGCCGGCCCCGTGGCTCACTCGGGAGAGTGCGGTGCTGACAACACCAAGGCCACAGGTTCGGATCCTATATAGGGATGGCCAGTTCGCTCACTGGGTGAGCGTGGTGCTGACAACACCAAGTCAAGGGTTAAGATCCCCTTACCGGTCATCTTTTAAAAAAAAAAAAAAAAAAAAGAATGCTGGATCCAGGTGTTTGAACACTGAAGTGGATTAATGGTGAAAACAAAGTTAATCAATACAATATTATTAATTTTAATTGGTACATCTAATCGCACATTAACTGGTAAAGTGCATTTGTTATTTTATTTGAGAATATTGAATTCTTCTATAGAAGATGAAAAATCAAATGGGATATGTGAAATTCACAACATATATTAAGTATAAATAAATAACTTATGAGACATATTAGGCATAAATAAAATAAATAGTACATATGTGTGCTAAGCATAGAAAGGTATAGAAATGCTGAGTAAACACTAAAATTGTCACTAAACATTAAATATACATGAGGTATATAAGTCACCCAATATTCATGAGGTCTTCAATTGGCCATCCATCAGTGACACCCATTCTGGCCCCAGGGTTATCCAGCCAGATAAAATCCATAGCTCCTTGTAGGCTAATTAGGGAGCTTACAGTTGTGACCAGACACACTCGTCCCTGTCCCTGTGTCTCTCCAACTGAACCTCCCTGCTCTAAACCTCAACCCTGATCCTCATAACCACATCAGCAGGGAAGGCTGATCTCAGAAGGAGAAGGGGGGAAGCAGAGAAGAGGGAGAAGAAGAGGAAGGCTGAACAGCTGAGCAGGATTCATGCAGAGCGCTCTTCCCACCCCACTTGTACCCAATCCTAAACTGGCCAGTTAGCTCAGTTGGTTAGATCGCAGACAGCAAGACCTCGGATTCAGATCCCTATACCAGCCAGTCACCTAAAAAATGAAAGGAAAAAAAAAAAGCAAAGTACATTACATTAACTTACTCCACCTCTCTCTCTTTCCTTCCCACTGAATATTTTTAATTGATTCAATAAAATATGACATTCGAGCATCTTAATTTGTGATCCATAACCTCTGGGATAACTTACCCAGTAGTATATGGACAGGTTACATTGCATCTAGGTAATTTCCCACATGACAAAACTCATCAGTGTTTCTTAAGCCTTTATATTGATTGCTAATTGTCTGCCACAAAGGGCCAAGAGAAGAAAAATAAATGACAAGGGGCAACTAATTATTAATGGGGAAACCTGAAGTAGTCAATCCTCCTTAGTCCTATGGCGTGGTTACACGTGGTCATTGTTGTGACTTTATGTTGCATACATATAAATAGTGTTTTCTCCTGGTAAAATTATCCCTAGTTAAAATCGTTAAATTATAGATATTGGTATTTTATGATATCCACAAAGAGCATAGTGGTCTATAAAGAGGACTATGACCTCAGTATGCTCGGCCAGCTGAACAAGTTTCACTACCATCATTTTAGAAAGATGCTCACTAATAGCATCTTTAGTTTCACTAATTCATTTCAATACATCCAGTATTTATTTACTACACATTTCACACAGGCCAGGCACTATGCCGTGTGCTGCAGTGGAAAAAAAGCAAATAGGACAGAGTCACTATCTTATGAATTTCATAGTGTATGGTATAGATAAACACGTAGTGTATCATATAGATAGATACATAGTGTATCATAGACATACACTAAGTACCCAGGTAATTCTGATGCAAAGAACTAACTAACTTCCATAAAAGACATGCAAACAAAGTTTTATGGAAATTGAAAGAAGTAAACAATCACATCTATTAGAAGAATCCCAGTAAAGTAAAATGGTACAAACTCTCCTGAGGGTAATTTAGCAATGTGTGTGAAAAACCTCAAGACTGCACAGTTTATGATAGTCAAAAACTGGAAATAATCTATATATACAACAATTGAGGAGTGTTTAAACTTTGATACATGCACTCATTAGAATATATGTATCCATTAAAAATTGCATTGTAATTTTTATTTCATAAAACGTTATGAAAGGGCCGGCCCGGTGGCGCACTGTGCTAGTGTGCTGCTTGGGAAGCGTGGCGGCGCTCCTGCCAAGGGTTCGGATCCCACATACAGACCGGTTCCCGCTCACTGGCTGAGCGAGGCGCGGGGGTCTATATATACAACAATTGAGGAGTGTTTAAACTTTGATACATGCACTCATTAGAATATATGTATCCATTAAAAATTGCATTGTAATTTTTATTTCATAAAACGTTATGAAAAAAGTATAAAATACACTGGTTAAAAAAAAATGTTCAAACCCTTTAAGAGAACAGACAATGAAGTGCCTTTCTCCCGTTACAGAATCCCCAGCACCCCTACCTAGTACCCTTATGCAAAGATTTATGTTTTAAAGTACATATACAAACATATATTTGTATGCACACCTCTTCATTTTTATTCAAATAGTGGGTGTCATAGTATCCACTGTTTGGCACTTCGCTTCAGGCTAATAATTTATCTTGGATATCTTTCCATATCAGCCAAATATAGAAATATATCATTTACTTTAAAAGCCACCAAGTAGTTAATTGTATGAGTTTTACTATGTCATTTATTCATTCCCCTATTAAAGGACAATTATATTGTTTTCAGAATTTTGCTATTGCAAACAATGCTGCAATATATCTACATGAAATGTTTAATAATATGTTAAAATGTTCAAGGTATTTAAAGTTAAAAATATATATATATAACCCATACTGACATCCAGGTCAGCAACAGAACCAGCTGATTCCAACTAGGAGTACAGACATACAGGCTGTGGGCCTCAGCCCCACCCCTGCCGCACATGCAGGCCAGCAATGGAGCCAGCTGACACCCAGGGTCCTGAGATGGGAACCGGGCCAGCCCTATCCCTGTCCACAACCAGATCCTAGAATGTACTTATTAACCACATGTGTTTCTTTGGGATGTGTGACTTACCTGCTCATGTCCTTCACCAAATTTCTGCTTAGATTTTTCTAATTCATTTCTTTTTTTTTTTTTTCGTAACCGGCAACGGGATCGCAACCCTCAGTGTTGCACCCGCACCTCGCTCAGCCAGTGAGCGGCCGGTCTGTATGTGGGATCCGAACCCTCGGCGGGAGCGCCACCACGCTCCCAAGCGGCGCACTGTAGCAGTGTGCCACCGGGCCGGCCCCTCTAATTCATTTCTAAGAGTTCTTTTTGCAATAAGAATGTTAATCTTTGTGCATGTGAGTGTTTTTGTTTTTTAAAAAAAGTAAAGAGTAGAATAATGGTTACCAGAGGCTGGGAGGTGTAGGGATGGCGGGGGGAGGAAGAG
This sequence comes from Galeopterus variegatus, assembly GCF_000696425.1. NCBI lineage: Eukaryota > Metazoa > Chordata > Mammalia > Dermoptera > Cynocephalidae > Galeopterus > Galeopterus variegatus. The sequence continues at coordinate 375,654 of NW_007726810.1, forward strand.
GGGTGAACTAATGGGGACAAAACTATGCTATCTACCCTAAGTGAATCATTGTGTAGTAAATGCATGTATTGAAACAACACACTGTATACCACAAAAATAAATATAAATAAAATTGAATTTTTAAAAACCCCATATTATAAAATAGCATATACACCTAAAGGCCATTTGCATGCCTTCCTTTGAAAAATGTCTATTCAATTCCTTTGCCCATTTTTTAATTGGGTTATTTGTTATTTTACTGTATAATTGCTTGAGTTCCCTGTATATTGTGCATATTAATCCCTTGTCAGATGCATAGTGAGAAAAAATTTTCTCCCACTCTGGAGGTTGTCATTTCACTCTCTTGATTGTTTCCTTTGCTGTGCAGAAGCTTTTTAGTTTGACATAGTCCCATTTGTTTACTTTTTCTTTTGTTGCTTGTGTTTTCAGGCTCATGTTCATAAAGCCTGTGCCCAGACCTAATTCCTGAAGTGTTTCACCTATATTTTCCCTTAGTAATTTTACAGTTTCAGTACTTATACTTAAGTCTTTAATCCATATTGAGTTGATTTTAGTATATGTGAGAAGTGCATGTCTAATTTTATTCTTCTGCATATGGATATCCAAGTTTCCCAGCACCATTTATTGAGGAGGCAGTCTTTTCCCCAATGTATGTTTTTGTTCCCTTTGCCAAATATCAGATGGCTGTAAGCCTGAGGGGTGATTTATGGGTTCTCTATTCTGCTCCACTGGTCTGAGTGTCTATTTTTATGCCAGTACCATCCTGTTTTAGTTACTATAGCTTTGTAGTTTAATTTGTTTGTTTGTTTGTTTTTGACCGGTAAGGGGGTCACAACCCTCAGCTTGGTGTCGTCTGCACCGCGCTCAGCCAGTGAGCACACCAGCCATCCCTATATAGGATCCAAACCCATGGCCTTGGCACTAACAGCACCGCACTCACCCAAGTGAGCAATGGGGCCTGCCCAGCTTTGTAGTATAATTTGAAGTCAGGTAGTGTTATTCCTCTGGCTTTATGTTTTTTGCTCAGGATTGCTTTGACTATTCAGGGTCTTTTGTTGTTCCATATGAATGTTGAGATTGTTTTCCCATTTCTGTGAAGAATGTCATTGATGAGGATTGCATTGAATCTGTAGGTCGCTTTGGGTAGTATAGACCTTTTCACAATGTTAATTCTTCCAATCCAAGAGCATGGAATGTCTTTCCATCATTTTGTGTCTTCTTTAATTTTTTTCAATAGTGGTTTGTAGTTCTCATTGTAGGGATCTTTCACCTCCTTGGTTAAATTGATTCCTAGGTATTTTATCTTTTTGTGTGACTGCTGTAAATGGTCTTACTTTCTTGATTTCTCTTTCTGTTAGCTCATTATTGAGAATATAAATGCAACTGAAAAAATGCTCAACATCACTATTCATCAGGGAAATGCAAATTAAAACCACATTGAGATATCATCTCACCCCAGTTAGACTGGCTATAATCAAAAAGAATGAGAATAACAAATGCTGGCGAGGATGCAGAGAGAAGGGAACACTCCTACAACAGTATGGAGGTTTCTCAAACAACTACAGATAGATCCTCCATATGATCCAGCAATCCCACTTCTGGGTATATACCCAAAGGAATGGAAATCATCATGTCGAAGGGATACCTGCACTCCCATGTTCATCGCAACTCTGTTCTCAATAGCCAAGATATGGAACCAACCTAAATGTCAATCAATGGATGATTGGATAAGGAAACTGCAGTATATATGCACCATGGAATACCACTGTGCCATAAAAAAGAATGAAATTCTCCCATTTGCAACAATATGGATGAGCTTGGAGAAACTTATGTTGAGTGAAATAAGCAAAGCACAGAGGGATAAATACCACATGTACTCACTCATATGTGGGAGCTAAGAGAGAAAGTAGGAAGGAAAGAAAGACCACAGTGGTGCATTGGACTTGTAGAGGGAGAGAACATATCTGGGGATACAAAGTGGAGTGGGGAAAGGAGGATGGGGAGGGAGGTTGGGGATACTTGAGGGGATAATTGGGTGGGGGACATGGGGTATAATCACAATTTGTGATAATGTACATGCTGCCAGTATGAATCAGGCCATCACATCTTAGGCATGAATGGTGACAATTTGCTTCATACTCCATGAATACTCATAACCAATAAAAACAAAATAAAACATTTAAAAATAAATAAAACAAAATCGCATATAAGTATGATCCATTATTAATTTTCTTAAAATATACATATCATAGTGGGGAAAAATCTGGAAAGAGAGACCATATATATTAATAGTAGTTATCCAATGGTAGAATTATAGGTGACTTTAATTTTCATCCTTTTAACTTCTGTGTTCTCTATTTAAATTCTCTACAGTAAATATATGTCACTTATGTAATTAAAACACATTAAGATGAAAAGTTTCGAGAAAGGCTTTGTAGAAGAGACAGCATTTGGTATAGGACTTGAAAGATAGATAATTTTTTTTTTTACTTGTTCAGACAGAGAAGATATTGGAGGTAATAGGAATTGTGATTAAAGCTACATGGGATGAAGAAAATGTAGGCAAGTTGGAAGTGAAACCATCTGTTTAAGTTAGAGCATGGATATCTGCAAGAAAGTAGTGAAAAATAAAAAGTTTGGAAGATTGAATTGAGACCTTGTGTATCAAATGCAGTATTTATAATTAACACAGTAGATGGCACAGGAGGGGAACAGCAAAGACAGAGGTGAGCAACGGCACCTCTTTCATTTAATCAGAAAGTATGGTTTTACAGAATATTCCTCAGCACTTCGTTCAGCCAACAGTTGGTACTATACTTGATATGCCCCAGAAAAGAGTCAAAATTACTTTTTAGAAAGAGAGAGAAGAGGTGTTGGTGGATCACTTAATTGTCTAAGGGAATGTCATCTGACTTGTTTTTACTGAATGCTACCAGCTTTTATTGTTAAATTTGTTAAAAGGTGCTTAGCAAAAACCCCACCTACGTCTCTTCCTGTAACTTCTTGGTCTGGAGAATAAATACAGGAAGAGAACCCCAATTCGTGGTTAATTTCCCAGGGAAGGAATGCCTCTTACTTGAGGATTCCAGGGGAGATTAACCACTTTGGGGCTTCTCACTGCTCAGAAGAGATGAGCTTTGAGCAATCCTTTGTGGCTCCGTCACCCAGGGAAAGTGGGGTGACAAATCCGTGGGGGGCAAAGCAACAAGGAGGGAAACACAATGTCATAACCTAGAGGGAAATACAAAGTCATAAGGCAAATGTAGTGAAAAGTATTGAACAATTGCTCTATAAAATATCTTTAAAGATGCCAAAACCCACCACCTAAATTATTTCACAGTGATATACTCAGTAAGCCTATGTATAAGTATTTATGCCCAAGAGATGCCCATGGGAAAGATTACCGAATTACAAGATTTCTAACAATGAAGCAGGTGGACTATTTGAAACACATACCCATCATGTCCATGGCTGTCACTGCAGAAAGATTGGCCTCACAGACATTGAAGGGAGGTGTGGACACCAGATTCACAGTGATACTGTTCTAAATACTTCCAAAATCAAACCCAGAATACTGGCTCTCTTCAATGTTTTCTGGAGTAAATGGTTGACCTAATAGAAGTTCCCCATTATCACTAAGAAAGTAATAAATCAATAAAATAAACCAAATCATCCATACCATAATACTCCATCCCCAGTATTTGAAAACTATCTTAAATCAACTAAAATCATTCTAACCCAATAACTAATAAACAGCTCCCATCTGGGGAGCGACTGGCCAGGCACTGTGCTATAATACTCCATCCCCAGTATTTGAAAACTATCTTAAATCAACTAAAATAATTCTAACCCAATAACTAATAAACAGCTCCCATCTGGGGAGCGACTGGCCAGGCACTGTGCTAGGTTCTTTACGGTCCCTTTAGGCTTTAATCCCCTCAACAGTCTTGCAATGAAAGGTATTTTCATCCTCCATTTTACAGCAAAAAAGGAATGTGGCTCAGAGGGCTTAATTCACCCATGCTATTTAGATAGCTAACAGGTGGGTCTCTTTGGTTGCGAGCCAACAACTCTTCCACTGGGCACCATGGCCCAATACTTGCTACCTGTCCCAAAACTAGCATCCTGAAAATGTCATCAACATTGTTCTCCTGTGTATTGACACAAGACCAGAGCAACTGTGAGAAACCCTCAGGACTCAGTTCAGACAGACAACTGACCTCTCCATCTGATCAGAATAATAACACTGCAGCAAACAGCAAAACCAATAACAATATCCAAGGAAAACGCTGTGCCAAGTATTTTTGTGTCCAGACTCTTTCTTTGCCTCAGTTGCCAGCAAAATTAAAAATTGGAAAGAATAATAACTATTTCCTCATTAGTTTGGGGATCAGATAAACAGATTCCTTTTATAAAACAAGGACCAAGAATTATAAGTCTCCACACATAATGTCTATTTATTTTCAATATCTGAAATTCTCTTTAAAAATCTCAAGAATAAAATTTCAATTTAAAATAGCTATAATTAGCATGTAATTGAGCAAAATGTTACTGATGTAAGCCAAATGAGAAAATGAGCAAGAGGCCTTTTTTTTTAATCTTTATGGAACAAAATCCTTTAGAGAATAGAGACAATGTTCTAAGAACAGAAAGAACATTTTCTCCCTGAATACCTCACCACTTCCTAACATCACTACACTTTCATCTTATATCCACAGACATCTTTCCTTTTTTCCCCTCAAAGAGAAGGCAGCGACATATCTGGTGGAAATATCTCAACATCTCTGAATATGAGATCAAATACAGAATGAGAAA
>NW_007726810.1:380885-388581 GCF_000696425.1 Galeopterus variegatus
GACATATCTGGTGGAAATATCTCAACATCTCTGAATATGAGATCAAATACAGAATGAGAAAAAGAACATTACAAGAAAAATGTTATCCATAATCTTGCCAGAGATCCATAGAGGCAACCAGGAGAAAGCTGGCGATCCATTACCAATGCTCTCGACGCTCTTCAGTGATGTTCCTACAGAATGGAAGGCAGCTGAATAGCAGGAAGGAAACAAAGAAGAGAGGCCTAATCACCCAGGGTCTGAATGGCTCATTCGTGCACCCACCAAATACCTATCAGGCCCCCACTATGGACAAGACATCAGGAATACAAAAATAAGTGCCAGATTAAATTGGATTTCCTTATTAAACATTCCTATAGCACTCTACACTTCTTCTTTGTAGCACTGATTACAAGATCACATTTCTGTCTTTTCAGCTACATGTTAATCTTAAGAGACTTGTTTATGAGGATATAAAACAATGTACCCACTATAGCAAATAGTATCATGGCTCCCCAAAAAACTGAAAACAGAATTACCATATAATCCACAATTCCACTTCTGGGTATACATCCCAGAATTGAAAGCAGGGTCTCAAAATATTTGAACACTCAGGTTCATATTACTCACAATAGGCAAGAGGTGGAAGCACCCCAAGTGTCCATCGACAGATGAATGAATAAACAAAATGTGATATATACATACAATGGAATATTATTCGGCCCTAAAAAGGAAGGGAATTCGAACACGTGCTATAACATGGATGAAACTTAAAAACACTCTGCTAAGTGAAATAAGCCAGACAAAAGGACAAAATATTGTATGATTCCACTTATATGAGGTATCTAGCATAGGCACATTCATGGAGATTCAGTAGATTAGAGGCTACCTGGGAGTAAGAGGGAGGTGGGGAGTTGCTGCTTGATAGGTACAGGACTTATGTTTTGAAGAGTTCTGAATATTGGATGTACAATAATGTGAATGTACTTAATACAACTAAACTGTACACTTAAAAATGGTTAAGTTGGTAAATTCATGTTATGTGTATTTTACCACAATTTAAAAATTTTTTTTAAATTAAAAAGAGACTTGTTTATCCCTTATCTTTATTGTTTAAGCACAGGACTTTGCATATAGAAGATGCTGAATAAATATTTATTGGATGGATAGATAAATGGATGGATGGACATATGGATGAAGAAACAGATGAATGGGGTTGTGGATAGAAGTCCACATATAAACTGATAATTACTCTACTATATGAACACAGGGAAATGAGCCCTGCGACTATGAAGTGAAGATCTCTTGTTATGGTTGAATTTGACATAATATTGATCATACAGTTACTTTGCTTTACCCACCAACACCCCAAAAATAATTAATGTAGATTTAGTTCTAATTGAATAGTTCTTGTTTTTTTAATCTTATTTCTCTTATACTACAGTATAGTGTATGTCTTCTAACCTATATGACATTAAAATAGAGAAAAATCCATTTTCTGTCACCTTTGCTCTTTCCAGCACCTTTCTTAATCCAAAAGGGTAATGTGAAATAAAGCTTACAGTCAACACTGCAGAAGATGAAAGCAAGATAAGTTGCTTGCCCACAGGTTATTCACCAGCTGTGCTCTAGGGCACAGTGTTATAAAGCTGTGGTGTGTAATAAACAGCAGGCAAGAAGAATAATCTCCGTTTTCCAACTCTGAAGTGCAGACATGTGCTATAAAACTAAATTGACATCTGTTAGCAGGCTTGTCACATGGACGGTTCTTTCCTGCAGAATCTGGAATAAATTAAATCTTAAAATAAGACTTGGAACAGAGAGGCTGCTTTACATAATTCCTTCTAATGGTGTGCTGTGAACCCATCGCACTGATTTTAAAGAGAAGTTCTTATAAGAAATGTTTCATTATCATTTTAATTGCAAAACTGTTGAATGCCACTCCATGCAAAGAAATTTATATTTTTTAAGAGGTCCTTATGTTTTTAACTGAAAAGTGGCAAATAAAATCTTTCTTGCCTGATATTGCCATTGGCTGGAAAATAAATCAGGTTTTATCTCTAAATGAAACTATGATCACCTTTTCTCAAGCACCTGGAACCTCTTTCACGGGTGCATCTGTCATGCTTAGGCACCTACAAAAACTGACAGGGCTGAGCTCCCGAGGCAGAAAGGGCAGCATGGGTGCAACCCAGAAGGATTCGCTCCAGCATACAGTCCCTCAGAGGATTCACTAGTACGATAGCAGGTTCCCAGGGCTCTTACTGTCAAAGGCATTAAGCTTTTTTATCACATAAAGGAACGTCAGAGCTTCATGACCCAGCAAATCTAGGCTGTGCAGTATTGAATGTAACATAACGTTCTTCTACGGACCCACAGTCTCCTAAAGGAAGTCACACAAAGGATCCCAAGGGAACTTCACGGGCACCTGAAGCTTACAGTCCTCTACTTCACTTGGCTCTCATTCCCCAAACTTTGTCAAAATGGCAAGATTCTCAGACAAGTACTCTCACTCCTGGTACACAGCAACAAAGAAAAGCAAATGCCACTTTTGGAGGCTAATTTTCTCCATATGTGAAATCTTCCTCTTTCGTAATAATACTGGACCCCTTTGAAAATCTCAAGGAAGCAACACTCATAATTCTTCATAAAATAACTCATAATTCTTCATAAAATAAAATCACAGTTCTGGTCTTATGAAAACTCTTTGCTCCTTTCTCTCACTAGCATGAGTTCAGCTGCCTGCACAACATTCTCAAACGGCAGGGGGAAACTGAGGCACCCAGGACTCAGCGATATTACCTTACAATGGGGGAAACTGAGGCCCACAGGACTCAGCGATGTGGTGAGGAGACGGAGGATGCTTCAGAAGCTGACATCCAGGCTCTGGACCCCCTTCTTGTTTAAAGGGGATTACGCACAGCGAGGGGTGGGGGGGTTGCAAACGGAAGGCTGAGCCAGCAAGTCCTTCCTACACACTGAGCTTCCTCAGGGTGAACTTTACGTCACCTGGGTTAGAGTGGGATGAGCTTGGTTAAAATCACAGGTTACTGGGCTCCATGCCAGACTAACTAAATCAGAATTTCTGGGGTTGGTTCTGCGTTTGTCATTTTAATCAAGCTCCCTTTGTGGCTGGAATTCTTCACTTGTGTTGTGTTGTTGCTGTTGTTTTTGTTTGTTGTCTGGTATCTGACGTTAGAATCTGACAGCCACTCAGCTATACAGATGGGAGTGGGTCTCCAGATTCCAGAACGCCATTCACACACAGCCTTACCCGTCACAGCTTCTGCCCAAGGAAAAGGAAAAGGGAGAACACATCAAAGAAAATACCAACTGCAGCTAAATCTAGCTGTCCTTAGTTCTCTCTTTCTAATCTGTTATAGCTCCATGCTAGTTAAATACTGAATGGTTTGAAAAACATGAAGAAGAGCCATGACATTTTGCTACGTGGTATATCTCACCATTATAGATGAGCAAATAGGGTAAAAACCAAAACTCATTTCCTAAATGTTGAGTTCGGAAGTTCTCAACTCACTTTCCCAAGATGGCTTGTCCTTAGGGTCCACTGCAGATTGATGGAGATGGAAAGATGTCTCTGCATCTCAAATTGCAATTCAGCACCGTGAATGACTCATTACTGCTAAATTGTCACTGGCTTATTTCACAGAAACACAGCACTTCCTGATTAAATAGCAATTCCACAAGATGAAGTTGCCTTCAAATACACCAAAATATACACACACCTCTCTTTGCAAAGGGAATATAAACGAATTGAGATAGAAGATTGCACTGGGACCTAAATAAATCATCTGGACTCCTACCTTTACCACACCCTATCTGGTTTTCCCTAAGGTCTTCTGAGACATCAAATGTCCTTCTGAGACATCAGTGACTAAGGCCTATGATACTCAAGGCTGCGGTTTATTAATACTGGGGCTGTGTCAAAAGATAAGGTATTCAAACTTTGGTGCCCTGCACATTTTATTTACGAAGGAGCTGGAGAGAAAGTCAGGTCAACAAGTATCCTATATATTTCCAGAGCGCTTCGCTAGTAATTTGGAATGGGAATTCATGCAATAAGTAGTCTCTGCCCGTGAGACACCCACCACTCAGTAAGGACACACATTTCAGAAGAAGGGCTCCAGCTCAAGGGTAATTCATTAATCATCTAGGATTCAGGCACACCTGGACCTTGAACTGGTATGGCAGACAAGCAAAGGACATTTTTATAAAGGAGCTTCCCTCCTGAGAAAAATGTGTCCCAAGACAACAGCTAGCACAGAAATCTGGTGCAATAGGCTACACAGGAACAGAAGAACGATCCGGAGCTCAGCATAGCGTCTGTCCCTCAAACTTCAGTAAGGACTTAGGCTGAAGGAGGAAGACAAGGACAAGGTACAAAGTGGCCCAGTGCTCGGGCTCTGGGGGCACACCATCCAGGTTCAAGTCCCAGCTTTGCCAATTACTATAAATATCCTCTGGCCCTGTGTTTCTCCAAGTGTGGTACAGACTTTGCTACTCAAAATATATATTTTCCAACCAGCAACATCAGCATCACCTCAGAGCTTACTAGAAATACAGAACCTCAGGCCCCACCCCAGACCTCATCAATTGCCACCTGCATATTAATTAGGCTCCCCAGGTGGTTCACATATACATGAAGTTTCAGAAATAATGGTATAGAATATAATTTGGGGGCAATATAAATAAACATTTCAAAATCATTTGTTAGGTATTTTTAATATGTATTAGCAGACATTACTAGGACAGCTAACGCACGAATCCATGGACATTATATCTCCAGATAATTTGAAGTAAGAAAGGTGAATGCATTTAAAGTTGATTTAGAGAAAAGTATGAAGGTAAGAAACACACCTCACTCCCCAACCCCTATGTTAAACACAAAGCAAAAAGGGAGAATTATTTAGGACAAAAGAGAGAGAAAAAACAAAACAAACAAGACAGGGCTCAAAAACAAAATGAACATCTCCATGGACCAGAATACAGAGCAGCGAGCAGCACCGAAGCCAAGATGGGCTGGGCAGGTAGCAGTGGTGCTGAGGGTGCATCTTCTACAGGCAATAGGACCTAACAACACTCTCCTAAGAGCAGCTGAACCACACTCATGGATTAAAGCCAGAGTCTGGGGTGGAGCTCCCTGACTCTAGAAAGGAGCCTGAAATAAACTAACAACCACTGGCTGGAGCTCTGGCTTAAAAGTAGCCACCGGCCTAAGGAGATGGGAGGAGAGAGGACCCTAGCAAACAGCAAATGAGCTGGACCTCTGATGGTTCAATGAATATTCCCAACATCACTGGAGGGAGTAGGAGCCCCTAAATGCCTGTAGAAGACCAGGTCCTGAAGGCTACTGCAAATCCACCAGGCAGAGAAGGGTGAGCCAAAATAGACAAAGAAAAGCAAAACCTAACCACAAAACTTCCACTGAAAACATGCCAGCAAACCAAAATTCCAAAATATAGACCGAAATCAAAGCATAAGAAAAACAGCCAACCAAAACAACAATTGGAAAGTTACCTCATTCCAAGATTAAATTAATATTGTTGACCAGTCTGACAAAAGTTTAAAATAAGTATGTTTAGGATGGTCAGAACAATTAAGAATATCGGCTTTCACAAACAGAGGCAGTGACAATGCATTTTTAAATAAAAACATGCAAAACTAGAAAAGAACAGATGGACAGGAAAAACACCAGCTAAAAAATTTTGGAAGTGAAAAATATAGTCTTTTTCTTAGTAAAAATATCAATAAATGGTATAAACTCTAGACTGGACATAGTTAAAAAGAAAATTTTAAAGACTTGGAAGCTCGTACTAAGGAATTCACCCTAAAGTAGGACAGAATGAATGACATTTTAAAATATGAAAAAGCAATTAAGTGACAAGGAGGATAGACTGAGAGCCTCCAAAAAACATCTAAAAGGAAATCCAGAAGTAGAGAATAAAGGAAATGGAGGAGAAGCAATTAAAAATATTTTAACTTTTTGAATATTCACAAGGTACAAAATTCAAAACAGTATAGTCTCTTCCTCAGCCATCTAATTCTTCTCCCTGGAGGCAACCAGCTTCACCAATTTCTTGTGTATTATTGTGGACTGAATGTCCCCCAAACTCATTGAGGCTTGGTCCCACCCCACTGTGACAATGTTAAGAGGATGGAAAATCCTATTGTGGTAATTAAAAGGTGGGGCCTTGAAGAGGTGATTAGATTGGAGGACCATGCCCAAGTATATGGATTAATCCATTGATGGTTTAATGATGGTCATGGACATAGTTCTGAGGGCTTTAAAAGGAGGAGTGGGGAGTTAGCTCTCCTTCTGCTCTGCCATTCTGCCATATGAGACCCCTGCATCACTGTCACCACCACCAAAGTTCTCACCAGATGTGTTCCCTGGACTTTGGACTTCCCAGCCTCCAAAACTGTAAGCAATAAATTTTGTTTTCTTATAAATTACCCAGTTCCAGGTATTTTGTTATAAGCAATGGAAACAAACTAATACATTTATACTTTCAGAGAGATTCTATATGTACAGAAACAATTATGCAAATGGTAGAATGGTAGAAATCTACACACACTCTGCTGCAATTTGCCTTTATTGAGGAATAACTTATAAACAATAAAATTCATATGTTTTAAGTATACAGATTGATAACTTTTGACATATGTATAGACCCACGTAACCAACACACCCAAAATATGAACATTTTCATCATCCCAAAATGCTCCCTGGTGATCCTTCTAGTAAATTTCTTACACCACTGCCTCACCTCCTGCCCTCAGTAACCACTGATCTGATTTCTATCACTATAGAATAGTTTTACCTCTTCTAAAATTTCATATAAGTAGAGAATCATATAAAATGTAGTCTTTTGTGTCTGGCTTCCTTCATTCAGTATAAAGTCTGTGAGATTCATTCATGTATCACTAAGCTTGTTCCTTTTTATTGCTGAGTGATATTCCATCCTATAAGGATGGCATGGCATATGGTACGTGTACTAGATATATTCATACCATAATTCTCTACCCATTAACCCATTATGGACATTTAGGTTGTCTCCAGTTGGAGCTATTATGCATACAGCTTCCATGAATTTTCAAGTACACGTCTGTGTGAACATATGTTTTCAGTTTTCTTGGGTAAATACCTAGGAGTGGGCTTGCTGGGTAAAAAAATGGTAAATATATGTTTAGCATAACAAGAAACTGCCAAGCTCTCTTCCAAAGAGGTTGCATTCCCAACAGAAATGTTTGAGAGTTCCAGTTACTCCATATCCTCATCATTACTTGGTATCATAAATCTTTTAAATTTTAACCATTTTGGTGATTATGAAGTGATATCTCATGGTGGCTTTAATTTTCATTTCCCTGTTAACTAATGATATTGCGCATCTTTTCATATGGGTTTTTGCAATCTATATATCTTTGGTGCCGTTTTCGTTCAAATCCTTTGCCCATTTCTTAATTGAGTTGCCGCTTATTTTTGGTTGTAAGAGTTCTTCATATATTCTGAATACAAATGCTTTGTCTGACATATTTTCTCCCAGTTTTTATGTTCTTAAAGTCTTTTTTATTATTATTATTATTATTTTATTTTATTAATATTATTTTTTACATTCTATGATGTTGTTGCAGAGCAATTGGGAGGGAGAGGGAGGGGGAAAAGGGAAGGAAATGTGATGGAAGAAACAGGAAGGAGGAG
>NW_007726810.1:389581-394931 GCF_000696425.1 Galeopterus variegatus
GAGGGGTGGGATTGAGGCCTGTGGCACCCCCCTCATTCCCACAGGAGAGACCTGGGGCTTCTAGCAATGGCTTGGTCATTGCCGGGCTGTATGCAGATGTCAGGGGGGAGGTGGGATTGAGGCCTGTGGCACCCACCTCATTCCCACAGGGGAGACCTGGGGCTTCTAGCAATGGCTTGGTCATTGCCGGGCTGTATGCAGATGTCAGGGGGGCATGGCAAAAGCCCTCACACCCTCACCCTAGCTTGGGAACCCAGGGCCCTTCCTGCTGCAGCTTGGTGGTTGTCACTGAGCTGGTTGCATGTGTCAAGGGGGAATGGCCAAGGCCCTTGGCTCCCCATCATCCTGACTCAGGAGAGCCCAGGGTGCTTCCTGCAGCAGCTCAGTGGTTGTCACTGGGCTGGTTGTTCACATTGGGGGGGTGTGACTGAGGCCCGAGTACCTCAACTGCCCCACTCGGGAGAGCCCAGGGTGCTTCCTATGGTAGCTCAGCGGTCATCACCGGGGTGGTTGCACTTGTCGGGAGGTGTGGTCGAGGCCCTCAGCCCCTACCCTTGGGACTGGTTGTAGGTGTTGGGGGACATGGCTGAGGCCCCTGGCCCTCCCCTCTTTCTGGGTTGGTAGCTCAGGGGACTCCCAGTCCTTCTAGGTGTTATAGGTGTTCTTTGGTGAAATGAGACCACACTAGTTAATATCAAACTTTGTCTGTGGTTGCAGGTACTTTGTTTTTGCTTTCAGTTCTGTTTTGGATTATTTGCTGTTCCCACCACTTAAACTCTGCCCTGGAACTAATTTGTTTTCCTTTGTTTACTTCTAACATGGGGGAACTTCCTGTGAGGACCAGTACTTGATCTCTGTGGTTGAGCTAAATTGCTGCTTTGTTGCTGATTCCATAGGGAAAGCCTTTTGTGCAGTTCAGGTTTTAATGGTTGACTTTGTAGGTGCTTCTGATTCAAGTGAAATCCAGTGCACCTGGGTTGTGTAGAAACACTGGTCTGGGCCTAAGTCTTTTCACCAAACTGCAACCCATGCAATTCTATATTCCTGACCAGTCTTCTCTGAGTGGTCCTACATTGATTGCAGGGCAGATCAGCTGTCCTTGCTGTGCCCCAGTGTTCATCTGGTGGGCCCGTCTCCCCTACCACCTGTGCTCCAAACACTTCCCATGGGACAGGCTGTGCTCCAGTCCTTTGTCATGACTCACTAGCCTCTGAGTAGCTCCTTTTTTTCAGTTGTTGTGGCTCCTTGGTCCTGTGTGGGTCCACAGGAGCCCTATTAGTGGTCTTGCTGGCCTGGGGGCTTCCAAGGCCCTCTTCTCCCCTGCTGCCTCCAAGCAACTTCATCTGAAAGGCACAGCTGCAGCTTTTTGCCCACTCCTGCTCCATGTGCTCAGCAGCTCCAGCCTGGAAGTGGCCCAGATATGAAATGGTCAGAGGGGGTTTTCATTCTCTCATCATGGCTTCTCCCACCTTCATGCACTCTGTAGGTCATTCCTCCTCTTTCCCTGAGCTCTAGTGGCCCCAGCTTAGCTGTTATTTCTTTTTTATGGTTGTACATTGGTTGATTTGTGAGAGAGAGTGACACTGCCTGTCTGTTCCACCATCTTGACTGGAAGTCCTTAAAGTCTTTTGATGAGCAGAAGGTTTTAATCTTGATGAACTCCAACTTATCTTTTTTTTTTTTTTTTAATTTTATGGCTTATGCTTTTTGTATCCTAAGAAATCTTTGCCTGTTTCAAGGTCTTGAAGATTTTCTCCTATATTTTCTTCTAGAAGTTTTAAAATTTTAGCTTTTATGTTTAGGTCTATGTTCTATTTCAAAATATTTTCTGTGAAGATGTGAGGTTGAGTCAAGATCCATTTTTTTTTTCTATACAGGTCCAGTTGTTCCAGCCGTATTTGTTGAAAAGACTATCATTTTTCCCACTGAATTATGTTGACACCTTTGTCAAAAATCAATAAATTATATATGTCTATTTTCAAATTTGTTTGGTGTTCCATTGATCTATATGCCTATCCTTATGTCAGTACCATACTATCTTGATTGCTATCACTTATATTGCCTTGAAATTAAGTAGTGTAAGTTGTCTAACTTTGTACTTTTTCTAAACTGTTTAGCAATTGCTTTGCATTGTAAGTTCCTTTTTTCAAAAATATATCTCAGAAATTGCTCCATATCAGTACATAAAGATTTGCTTTGTCCTTTTTTCATGGGACATTGTAAGTAGTTCATGAAGAGATGTACAGTAATTCATTTAACCACTTCCACAGTAGTTGATATGTAGATTGTTTTCTACCCTTTGGTATTACAAACAATACTGCGAAAAACAACCTGATTTGCATATCAGTTCACACATAAGGGAATATGATTATATGGCAAATTCACAGTAGTAGAATTGCTGGATTTGCATTTGCAATGTGATAGATAATGTCAAACTGCCCTGCAGAATGCTAGTACTAATTTACATGCCTTCTACTATCTATCTTTGATAATCTGATAAAACACATTGTACCTAAGTATAGTTTTATTTACATTTCTCTTAAGAAATGAGAAAGTTTGTGTATTTTTTCATGTGAGCCATCTGTATCCCCTTTTTTGTGAACTGTTGTTTCATCAACTGTTTCTTTATCAAATTTTCTATCAAGTTGTAGATCATTTCCTTACTGATTTGTTGAAGCCCTTTTGTACCAGTGAAATTAACTCTCTGCTTATAAAATGAATTGTCAATATTTTGCCAATTTGTTATTGCCTTTTAATTTTGTTTTTGGTAGTTTTATCATGCAGAAATTTTATATGTAATCGAATTAATTATTCTTTTTTTCTGACTTACTAAGTCCAGGATTATGAAAACAATCCCCATAGTTTGTTTGTTTGTTTTTCGAGTATTTTTATGGTTTTTAAAAATATTTATTTTTTGATTGGTACAGAAATTTTATATGTAATCGAATTAATTATTCTTTTTTTCTGACTTACTAAGTCCAGGATTATGAAAATAATCCCCATAGTTTGTTTGTTTGTTTGTTTTTCGAGTATTTTTATGGTTTTTAAAAATATTTATTTTTTGATTGGTTTGGTGTTTTTGGTAGAAGCCATCATAGATCAAAATTATTTTTTTTATAAATTCCTACTCAGTTGCCCATATAATTTCACTGAAATATCCATCTTTTCCCACTGATTTGAAATGTCACCTTTATCATGTATCCAATGTCCATGTCTTTGGATTTATTTCTGTATTTTTTATTCTGCCCATTAATCTGTTTATCTATTCATGCAATAGTACCATTTTGTTTCTATTATTACAGTTTTATAAGAAGTTTTAATATATCATAGAGCTAGTAAACCTCCTTTATTACTCCTTTGTCAGAATTTGACTATTTCTGCTTTTTAATTCAATATGAACTCTAGAATCAGCTTATCTAGTTCTACAAAAAATCCTATTGGCAATTTTATTGGGATCATGTTAAATAAATAGATTAACATAAGAAAAATTAAGTCATTATGATGGCAAGTCTTTCTATCAAAGAATATACTGTCTTTGAATTTGTTCAAGTTTTCTTTTAAGTCCTTAAGTGGTTAAAGTTTTCTTCATGTAGCTCTTACATATATTGTTGAGGTTTTTTTTTTTTTATCTTCTTCTTGGCGTCTTTTGTAAATGGTGTCTTCCTCTTTATATTCTAACTGGTTTTTATTCATAAAAGTACAGTTTTAAAATTTTTGTATACTGCACTCAGATGACTCACTGCATTCTCTTATTGCTTGACAGTTTTTCATTAAATTCTCTTGAGTTTTCCAGTATACAAATATGTTATCTTCAAATAATAAGTCCTTCAATAATAATAATAATAATAAGACATCTGCACATAATAATAAAATTGTTACCTCCTTCTTTCTAATTTTTATACCTAAAATGTCTTTCTCTTTTCTAATTATATTAACTATTACCTTAAGAAATACATTAGACATCCAGGGTCCTAAGCAGGAGCTGAGGGCAGCCCCCTCCACCTGGAAGCAGGCAAGAGCACACACCTGGGGTCTGAGGCAGGAGCCAGGGGAAGCCCCCTCTGCCCAAAAGCAGGCAAAAGAGCATGCCCAGGGTCCTAGGCAGGAGCTGAGGGCAGCCCCCTCCACCCAGAAGCAGGCAAAAGAATGCACTCAGGCTGCAAAGCAAGAGCCAAGGGCACCTCCCCCACCTGGAAGCAGGCAAGAGAGTACATCCAGGATTCTAGGCAAGAGCCAAGGGCACCTCCACCACCTGGAAGTAGGCAAGAGAGCACACCCAGGTTCCTAGGCAGGAGCTGAGGGGAACCCCCTTGGCCCAGAAGCAGGCAAAAGAGTACACCAAAAACACCACTTTTCTGCAGGCCCGCCACAGCCACAGCTGCCATAAAAGTGGCTCAGTGCCACAGTGGTAGCCACAGCCACTATGCAGGTGGCTTGCCAGACACTCGACTGCATTGACACGAGAAGAGTCACCAGTGGAGATGGGAAAAAGAAGAGGATGTCTCTCTCCTCAAAGCCCACTCCAGAGTAATAGAAGGAGCAACCGCTCTACCAGATGACCAGACATCAACTTAGAGATATTAGAAATATGAAAACCCAAGAAAATAAGACACCACCAAAAGAATACAGTAATTCTCAGATATCAGACCCTATAAAGCAGGAGACCCTTGAAATGACTGAAAAGGAATTCTGAGCAACAATTTCAAGGAAACTCACTGAGATACAAGAAGACAAAGACAACATAATGAAACAAGAAAAAAAATCCAGGATATGAAGGAAGAAATTTACAAAGAGATTAGTATCTTAAAAAAGAATATAGCAGAACTCATGGAACGGAAAGATTCACTCAACAAAATTAAAAGCACAACCAATATAGCTTAAGCAGCAGGCTAGAACAAGCAGAAGAAAGAATTTCTGATCTTGATAGTCTTTTTGAAGTAACTCAGATGGAGAAAAAAATGGAAAAAAAAAATTTTTTAAATGAAGAAAATCTAAGAGAGCTAG
The DNA here is from genome assembly GCF_000696425.1 of Galeopterus variegatus. NCBI lineage: Eukaryota > Metazoa > Chordata > Mammalia > Dermoptera > Cynocephalidae > Galeopterus > Galeopterus variegatus. The sequence continues at coordinate 394,586 of NW_007726810.1, forward strand.
CAGACAGCCTTAAACATGCAAACATTCAAATCATGGGTATTCCAGAAGGTGAGGAGAAAGGAAAAGGCACTGAAAAGCTATTCAATGAAAGAGTAATGGAAAACCTCTTAGGTATAAGGAGAGTCACAGACCTTCAGATTGAGGAGATTCAAAGATCCCCAAACAGATTCAACCCAAAAAGATCCTCTCCAAGACATATTATAGTCAAATTGGCAAAGCTCAAAGACAAAGAGAAAATCTTAAAAGAAGCAGAGAAAAGCATCAAGTCACATATAAGGGAGCCCCTATCAGACTAACAGCAGACTTCTCAACAGAAACTCTATTCATCAGAAGAAAATGGGATGAT